>NC_080169.1:23937332-24059996 GCF_950295315.1 Erinaceus europaeus
TTTACTAGTTTTTGCCTGAGCCTGACATCTGATATGCAGGTGGACCCAAGTTATTGTCTGGAGAGATGATGTCATGGCTGGAATAAGGATCCAGAAAACTGGATCAGGGAAGAGTAGCTCCAAAATATGAGAAAGGTGTATAAATATTGTTGACTGTAAGCCCCATCGATTTGATCTGGGACCCATATTCATCTTAGGCAGAAACACTTCTATTTTCATAATTTCCTGGAGATAAAAAATTCCACACACAAATATAAGAGGGACTATAATGATGAGCCAAACACTCTCCCTTAAATTCTGGTATCTTGTGTGAGTATGAGGGGATATGCCAAACAATAAATATTTAATGTCTGTGTATTGGTGATAAAGACTAAAAGGAAAAACAAAGGGAAATGAGTAGGAAATGCTAGAAATGCTTTATGTTTTATTAGCACTTTGTGATCTATGTCCAAACATTGGCTTTTGGGTCGTGGAACAGCTCACCTGGATGGTATGCCACTTTGCCATGTGTGTGACTCAGATCTGAACCTAGACACCATAATAGAGAAAGATTTTTGGTGCTGTGGATTCCTCTTCTCTTCCGCTCCACCTCCCCCAACCCCCACTACCTTGAGCTTCTCTGTCTGAAAAAGTCATCCTGGCAATGAAGCCCAGTAACAAGGAAAAGAGAGAAAAAGAGAGGAAGAAAAAGAAGATTGACTGGCTTTTATTTTGAGTTAAAGAGCAAGTGCAAAAAAAAAAAAAATAGTGGGTGGCTTAATTTTAAAAGTGTTATTTTTCAAGATTCTCTAGGCCGACTGACTATATTCTTCTGGATTACGATAGCTCATCTGGACTGGAGGTCTAGTTCATCTTACTCACTGGTTAGTGGGAATGGCTGGGCTTTTTCTCCACGTGCTCACTTATCCTCCAGGACACTGACCCAGGTTTGCTCATATCATGGCAGAAGGGTTATGAACAGCAATATAGTAAGGACCCCCCCCCCCCCCCCCCGTGAACAAGAATTTTTCAGTCTTCTGAGTACTATAGATCTGTACTATCCCACTGACCAAAACAAGTCACATAGCCAGTCCCAGAGTGACTGTATGAAGGGCTACATAAGAAATGTGAATACAGAGGGACATTTGAGTGGCCATTTTACCACACCCTGTGTAATGACTCACAAAAAGAATAAATGCCTGTTACGTGATGTCTGAACAGTTGACAAAGGAAATACGCAGTCACAAATAGATTTTATATATCTTTTTTTTTTTTTTTTTTCACCAGAGCACTGGCTCAGCTCTGATTTGGATTGAACCTAGGACTTTGGAGCCTCAGGCTTGAGAGTCTCTTTGCATAACTATTATGCTATCTACCCTCACCTAGATCATGTCATGTCAGACTGCCAGCATCTTATATGGAGAAAATGGAAAAAGTCATGATATGATAGAGAAGCAGAGACCACAGCAAGACCAAAGCTTCTTCAATGCAATTGGGGCCAAGCTCAAACTTGGGTCACATATGACAAAGTGAAAAATAACTATATGACCTCAAATGTTAATAACATGGAATCTAAGAAATTCTGCTCAAGTGTAGGATCCAAATGCATCTCAAACTCAACATATCAAAAACATGCTCCCTAATAGACCTGCTTCTAGGTCCCCAAATTTCTTTCTTTTCCTCACCATTCTTGATGGCAAAATTGAAATTTCCAGTGCATAGTTCAGGCCACTATCAATTCTTGTCTAGGATATATCAGCGTCTTTGCAATTGGTCCTCTTTTTCTAACAGTTTTACTGGGGTATACTTTACATAAGGGAAAACCTGCTTATTTTTTAACTTTCACTTTACTAGTGGTTTACAAATGGAGCTGGGCAATGTCACACCTGGGTAAGCACACACACACTAAGCACAAAGACCCAGGTTCGAGTCCCTGCTCCCCACCTATAACCAGAATGCTTTTACTTTATTTTATTTTTATTTATTTAAGAAAAGAGACATTAACAAAATCATAGCATGGGGGGGTACAACTCCACACAATTCCCGCCACCTAATCAAGCCGGAATGCTTTGCAGGTCTGAAGGTGTCTATATTTCTCTCCCTCTCCCAATCTCCCTCTCCCCTCTCAATTTCTCTCTTTCCTATCCAATAAAATGAGAAAAAATGGCTGCCAGTTGCAGTAGATTTATAGTGCCAGCACCGAGCCCCAGTGATAACCTGTGGGGGGGGGACCCCAGAGATTACAGGATATAGTTCTAGACCACAACTGACCTGCTCACTTTATGATTTTTATTTTTTTGTTGTTTTGGATTTTTACCAGAGAACTACTTAGCTCTGGTTTATGGTGGTGCTGGGGATTGAACCTGGTACTACTGTTGTCTCAAGTATGAAAGGCTAATTGCATAACTATTATGCTATCTCCTTATACCCCATTTGCTGGTTTTAAATGTATAATTCAGTGACTCTTAGTAAATGTACAAAGTTATACAATCAGGACTACAGTCGTTTTAGAACATACCCATCACTCCTTTGACCCTGAAGCTATCGACAACCCCTGTCTAAAACATCTGCCTCAATAGATTTGTAGCTGCTGTGTATCCACCAGTCTGGTTCTTCTCTAAGATCACACCACTGAGAGAGATGTCTTCATAAGACTGAAATCCCGCTCAGTGCCTCATTTCTATAAAATTCCTTGGCCAAGAATACAGTCTGAACCCATCAGCATAATATTCACGGGTCTCTGTACTCTGGTTCTTCTTGTAGGTCTCTGTCCAGTGGAGTCAGGTTGGCATCATGGTAGCATCTGCGACTTGGTGGCTGAAAAAGCATTAGTATATAAATCAGAATAAATTGTTTTAATAATCAAGAATCTTAAGGTAAGAATATAGAAGATGAGATTTGGGGCCTCCACTTTGGAAAAGGCTAGTAGGTCTATTTTAGGTATATTCCAAGGGACCCATGACTACTAATTTTTGCCTGAGCTCAACAGCTAACATACAGGTGGGCTAGAGATATTGTCTGGGGAGATAGTGTCAGAATTGGGAATAAGACTAGAAAGCTGTATCAGGGAAAAAGAGTAGCTTTAAAATATGTGAAAATTATATAAATATTGTTAACTGTAAACTGCTTTATATATTAATGTTTTTTCAGCCACCAAGTTACAGATCCTACCATGATGCCAACCTGACTTCACTGGACAGATGACTTCACCTATGCACCCTGGAACCCCACCTCCACAGATCCCTGCCCCAATAGGGAAGGATAGAGACAGTCTGGGAGTATGGATCAACCTGCCAATGCCCATGTCCAGCGGAGAAATAATTACAGAAGCCAGACCTTCCACCTTCTGCATCCCATAATGACCCTGGGTCCATGCTCCCAGGAGGGCGAAGAACAGGAAAACTTCCAATGGAGGAAAGAGGGTACAGAGTTCTGGTGGTGGGAATTGTGTGGAATTGTATTCCTCTTATCCTACGTTCTTGTTGATTATTATTAAATCAATCAAAAAATATGTAGGAAAAGGAAGCTGTACAGTAGCGCAGCGGGTTGAGCACACATGGCACAAAGCACAAGGGCGGTGTAAGAATCCCGGTTTCAGCTCTCAGCTCCCCACCTGCAGGGGGCGCTTCGCAGGTGGTGAAGCATTTCTGCAGGTGTCTATCTTTCCTCCTCTCTGTCTTCCCCTCCTCTCTCCATATCTCTCTGTCCTATCCAACAACAAGTTATGACAACAATAACAACTACAACAAGCACAAGGGCAACAAAAATGGGAAAAATGACCTCCAGGAGCAGTGGATTCTTAGTACAGGCACCAAGCCCCAGCAATAACCCTAGAGGCCAAAAAAAAAAAAAAAAGAGTAGAAAAAATAAAAAAGAGTACTGGAAAAGAAGAAAAGAATAGACACAGCATTGTATTAATACTAAAACAACAACAACAACAACAACAAAAATATCATAAAATACTTAACCAAATATTTTCTACTTAGACCTAGGTACCCTCCTCACCTATTTCATGTCCCTCAATCACTCTAAGTCTAACTGGATCAGATTAAGGAATACAAAAGCTAGATATGGGCAAGAGACTGTCACACTTTAATGATGGCCCTTTTGGTCCTCAATAGCTTTGTACCTTTGTGCTGCCATTTCCATCACCTAAAATGCCCTTCCCCACTCCCAGCCAACTGACTCAGGCAATGTCTCTTTCTGAAAGGCCTTGCTCAGCTATTTCAGGATGAATCACTTCTTTATTGATACCTCTTGTACTGTGGGACTTAGCCTGTTACATTAATATATTCTGGTTTGCCTGTCTTATCTTCCACACCAGACTGTGAGCTCTTTGAGGACACACAATGTATTCTGCTTAGTTTTGAGTGTGGAACCTGGTTCTGAGTAAGAAGTCAGTAAGCACATGACTGACTCAGGGAGTGGAGCTAGCTACTGCAAGTTTGTGTTTGGTGAACTACTGACTGTATAAACTTTTTTCATATGCTTATTTATGTTGGATAGAAAAAGAAAAGATAGGGGAAGGGGAGAGGGAGGGAGAGAGAGGGAGAGAGAGCCAGCCTGCAGCACTGTCCCACTGCTTGTGAAGCTTCCTCACCTGCAGATGGTGACCAGGGGTGCTTGAACTTGGGTCTTTGAACTCTGTAATGCATGTCACTGCAAGGTGCACCACTGCCCAGCCCCTAAACTTTTTCTTTTTTTTTTTTTTTAAAGAGATTTCCTTTTTGGACTACATTTATGAATGATGCAGTCTGTTACACACAACTGCCCAACAAGTCTGGTAGATCTTGTAGCTCTACTGCAGAGTTGTGTTTTTTTTTTTTTTTTTTTTTTAAGTTAAAAGCTTTGCTTATTCTGTTTGAAGAAACGAGGAAATGTGCATTTTTGGTAGGAAGGTTTAGCCTCATTTTTAGGTACCTGAAACATCTATTTGCATGCAAATAAAGTGTCTGTATTCCCTTTTATGGATTGCAGCAGTTCTGACTGTGATCTATAACAGATGCACAGATCTTGAGACATAAAGGTGAGTCTCAAATATGCAAGTCTGATTTATTCTGAGTTCTGTGAGTAGTTAGGCATTTAAGAGATAGCTTCTTTTTTCTTTTTCTTTCTTTTCTTTTCTTTTTTTTTTTTTAGGTAAAGATGGGGGGAAGAAAGTGAAAGAGACCACAGCACTGAAGCTCCTTTCAGTGCATTGGGGGCCAAGCTCAAGCCTGGGTTGCATATGCGGCTAAGCACTACACTGTCCAGTGAGTTAGATTGTCAGCCCCTGGGAGATAATCATCTAGCGTTTTGATCTGACACCATACTAATGGATCTTATGTTCAGTCACAACTGAATCCAAATTTTAAGTGAACTCCAAATGAACCAGGCCTATTCTTTGGTCATTTAATAACTTTCACTTAAAAAAAGTTCTTTATTGGGGGATTAATATTTTACAGTCAACAGTAAACAGAATAGCTTGTACATGCATAACATTTCTCAGTTTTCCACATAACAATACAATACCCACTAGGTCCACTGTCATCCTTTTCCAAGACCTGTACTCTCCCCCCCCCCACCACTTTTGCTTTGGTATAATGCACCATTTTACTTTTTTTTTTTTTAATTTTTTATTTATAAAAAAAGAAAACACTGACTAAACCATAGGATAAAAGTGGTACAACTTCATACAATTCCCACCACTAGAAGAACTCTGTATCCCATCTCTTCCCCTGATAGCTTTCCTGTTCTTTAACCCTCAGGGAGTATGGACCCAAGGTCATTGTGGGATGCAGAAGGTTGAAGGTCTGGCTTCTGTAATTGCTTCCCCACTGAACATGGTTGTTGACAAGCCCCGGTCCATACTCCCAGCCTGTCTCTCTTTCCCTAGTGGGGAAGGGTTCTGGGTAAGCAGAGCTCCAGGACACATTGGTGGGGTTGTCTGTCCAATGAAGTCTGGTTGGCACTCATGCTAACATCTGGAACCTGGTGGTTGAGAAGAGAGTTAACGTACACAGCCAAACAAATTGTTGACCAATCATGGACCTAAAGGCTGGAATAGTGCAGATGAAGATTTGGGAGGGGCCCTCCATTTTGTAGATAGCTAGTAGGCATATTTTTAGTTATATTCCAAAGGGCCTGTGGCTATACTAGTTTCTTTGTTTTGTTTTGTTTTGTTTTTTGCCTGAGCCTGAAATCTGACATTTTGTCATATTGTCTGGGGAGATGACGTCATGGCTGGAAAAGGACCAGAAAGCTGGATCAGGGAAGAGAGTAGCTTCCTAATGTGGGAGAGGGGTATAAATACTGCTGACTGTAAACCGCATCGATTTGATTTTCTTAAGATAGAGACAAGGAAGTAGATAGATACAGAAAGGTAGACAGAGTGTGAAAGAGACCACAGCACCAGTCTTTCCTTTCATGTCGCGTGAGCTAGGCTGGAACTGATGTTGCACACGTTGGCAGAACAGGGAGCTACTTCACCAGACTCACTTTTATCAGTGTGTGTGCGTATGCAAAACAATCAGAAATGTGTGTGATCTAGCCACTTGCTTTGTTGGAAAAGAAATGGTGGAGAAAAGCAAATCTGAGCAGAGAATGGGGCAGTGTTAGCTGTGTGTATAAATTCTCCCCAGTTACTGTCAGTAGCTTGCTGCTGCTCAGGAAAACAGCACAAGTTACTATCAGCCTCAGCAGCAGTAACTGTACCCTTGAGCATTCTCAAATGGCTGGCCAATGGGGAGTCGTCTGCCTGAGTGGAGTTTTTAGCCATCTTTCAGTTCAATTGAAGAGAGAGCTTAAGGACATCATAGGGATTTGTAACGTTCCGTGCAAGGTGTCAGCCCCATAAACCAGCGTGTCCATCGCACTGATGCGCACGTGGAATCATCTCTCATTGATGGCAGGGAGATTGAAGATGACCTTTTACTATTTAATTGTATTCATCATTTAATAATTCAAGAATACCTAAAAGAGGCGAAGGCTTCTACATTCAGACTGGAATTAGACTTTTTCAAAGTATTAATGGGAAAATACAGTAAGGCAGAAAGTACTTTACAGCCAGCCTACAGAGAGTGCTTTCCCCACAGAACTGTCCCCACCTAGGAGACAAGATCTGTGTTAGAGCCCCAGGCCAATACCCCAATAATCCATGTAATATTGCGGAAGTATTTCCTTCTCTTTAAAAAGAGGGCATTGCTCTGATCTCCAATGTTTATTTTAGCTCTAAAATTCTGTTTACTTTTAAGGTTTTAAGGAAATGTGAGGCATGTGTTTCTGACAAGTTTTGAACTCTCTCTGTTTAGGTATTATTTATTGCTCGTATAGCCATCTCATTTATTAGGGCTTTTTTATAGCTGGGAATAGATTCAGAGATCAATACATTTTTATTAATGATAGTCTGTCATGCCTGGTAAAAAGATGGCAAGAGAGCTCATCTAGAATGAGCCACTTGAATAAACCTGACACACAAGCTTAGCTACGTGCTGCATTTTGGCAGGCCTCTCTGAAAAATAATGACATTGGCAGAGGGTGAGACTATGGAAACCTTCACAGCCAGACTCATAAAATCAAAGGGCAGATTTGGGGTGTTTCTCAGCCTTGACTGTATATGCGAATCCCATGACTTTTTGAGTGTAGCATTTTATCTTCAAAAGGACAGAATTTGGCATTTGCAGTAGTCATTAAAAATGATAAATGCCTAAAATGCTTTCAAGTTGGGTTATCATAGGTTAGAACAAATATTGTCTCAGTACCAAACAGTATTTTAGGGTAGAAAACTTCTCACTGACGTCAAATCATAAAATCGGAATCTTTCCTTACTTTCCCTTTAATCATAAGAAATTGGGCATGATTGTTGTCAGTGCTCCATATAAAAAAATGAATGTTCTGGGCCTCTTAGACATGAATTACTCCTCCCAGCTCCATTAAGAGATAGCCTTGTGCCCAGAAAGAGTTAATTCACTGCTAGATGAAGCTTTCAACCCCTTTGAACAGAGTTCAAATGAGATCAAGTACACTATCCTTATACATTTGTTTAGTGTCTGTTGAACTTTTCATTCCATTAAATGGTAGAATTTGAAATGTTCTCTGATAATGTTAGATGATCAGAGGCCTTTTCCAGAAATTTCACCTTAGAGTTCTTATATCAGAAACCCTCTGAGCAAATATAGCTTTAATCCCCATTTCTTTCTTCTCAGTGACCTTAACTCTGACCCCAGACTTGTTCTCTATAAGTGCCAAACATGATTCATTCTCCTTGCTTGGTTTAGTTTCATCCCTTTAATGAGCCAAGATGACCAGGGAGCCCTGATAGCTTATTTGTGCTAATGTAAGTATGCTCTACTAGTTAAGCCCTAACTCATTTATTTGACTTTTACTTTTGTCTAGAATTGAGGCTTTGTCTCAGAGATGAAAAGTGTGTATTTTAGACAAAGAAGATACTAATAGATAACATTGATTGGGAAGTGAGATAGTATGCTGAATTGATAACTAAAGCAAGCTGCTAATAAAGGGGAGATGGTTTTTTATATGTACCCCAACTGCTATGTTATAGATATGGTATAAATGTTCATCTAGAATCTATTCTATTATTCAGTTACAGTCTCGTGCATTACTGTTCAGAACCATTTTCTTCTGAGTTTGAAGAGTCATAATGTCACCAAGATGGTTTGGCCTGGATGTCTTCTTTCTCCAGCCTCTATAGCAAAATGTCTGCTCCTACTGACTGTGTGTTTAGGTTTGCTTTTTTTTTTTTTTTTTACTTGATTCTTCTCCCCAGAAGTTACAGTAGCAGGACTAGTGAGATAACTCACCTTGGAAAGTGCCTCTGCCATGTGCACAACCCAGGATCCAGTCCCCAGACCCTCACAGTAGTGTGGGAAGCTTCATTCAGTGCTATGATGTGTGTGTGTGTGTGTGTCTCCTTTTCAATCTGAAAAAAAAAATCAACTTGGAACTTTGAGGCCCTGACAATGACAAAAAAGGGGGGAAAAAGTTGCAATAGCAGAACTAGGCCATCAAGGACACTTAGAAGGTGATAAGCAGGAAGGAAGACTTTTAAAGATTCATGATGGGGTTACTTTTCCTATCATTCAGCTTGCTGTTTCTAGTCCAGCTCATTGCGGGTTGGTAGGGGTCTGTCCACAGGGTTCTGATAAATGTGTTTTTATTATTGTGAATTTATGCTCCCTTTGGTGTCAAAAGAAAAAGGGAAAGAGGAAGAAAGAAAAAGAAAACCTAAGCTATTAAAAAAAAAAGCTAACCCCCACACCTATGGACATCTAATCTTTGATAAGGGGGCCCAAAGTATTAAGTGGAAGAAGGTGGCTCTCTTCAATAAATGGTGCTGGGGAAACTGGGTTGTAACATGCAGAAGAATGAAACTGAACCACTTTATCTCACCAGAAACAAAAATCAACTCCAAATGGACCAAAAAGACCTGGATGTTAGACCAGAAACAATCAAATACTTAGAGGAAAACATTGATAAAATACTTTCCCACCTACACCTCAAGGACATCTTTGATGAAATAAACCCAATTGCAAGAAAGACTAAAGCAGAAGCAAACCAATGGGACTACATCAAATTGAAAAGCTTCTGCACATCCAAAGAAACTATTAAATAAACAAAGAGACCCCTCACAGATTGGGAGAAGATCTTCACATGCCAGACATCAGACAAGAAACTAATCACCAAAATATATAAAGAGCTCAGCAAACTTAGCACCAAAAAAACAAATGACCCCATCCAAAAATGGACAGAGGATATGAACAAAACATTCACCTCAGAGGAGATCCAAAACGCTAACAAACATATGAAAAACTGCTCTAGGTCACTGATTGTCAGAGAAATGCAAATTAAGACATTGAGATACCACCTCACTCCTGTGAGAATGGCATGCATCAAAAAGGACAGCAGCAACAAATGATGAAGAGGCTGTGGGGACAGAGGAACCCTTTTACATTGCTGGTGGGAATGTAAATTGGTACAGCCTCTGTGGAGAGCAGTCTGGAGAACTCTCAGAAGGCTAGACATGGACCTTCCATATGATCCTATAATTCCTCTCCTGGGGTTATGTCCCAAGGACTCCATAACACCCAACCAAAAAGAGGTGTGTACTCCTATATTCATAGCAGCACAATTCATAATAGCTAAAACCTGGAAGCAACCCAGGTGCCCAACAACAGATGAGTGGCTGAGAAAGCTGTGGTATATATACACAATGGAATACTATACCGCTATCCAGAACAGTGAACCCACCTTCTCTGACCCATCTTGGACAGAGCTAGAAGGAATTATGTTAAGTGAGCTAAGTCAGAAAGATAAAGATGAGTATGGGATGATCCCACTCATCAACAGAAGTTGAGAAAGAAGATCAGAAAGGGAAACTAAAAGCAGGATTTGACTAAATATGGAGTAGGGCACCAAAGTAAAAACCCTGTGGTGAGGGGTAGACATGCAGCTTCCTGGGCTGGTGGGGGGGTGGGGGTGGGTGGGTGGGATGGGACATAGTCTTTCGGTGGTGGGAATGGTGTGTATGTACACTCCTAGTAAAGTGTAGTCATATCATTCACTAATTAATATGAGAGGGGGAAAATTAATTATATGTCTCGAAGTTTTTAAAACATAGACTGAGGCTTTTTAATATATAGGCTGTGTATTTGATATGTGGACTCTCTCAAAAGCCTAGACCAAGTAGATCAGAAGCAACCAATGGCACAGCTACATACAAGATACTGAGTACTATACAGCAAACTCTAACAAAAGGACTTTTCAAAGTTAACCCAGTTAACAAATAATGTGATGATAACATTAACTATCGATTGTCTTTTTGAACCCTAAGACAGCAGGAACCTCACATCTCCACTAGAGAGCCTATATTTCCCCCAGTCCTGGAACCTTAGGATAGGGCCCACTTTCCCGTATGCCTCTCCCAATCCATATCAAATAATATTGCATCTGCCGATTGCAACCTAATCAATGCAACGATTGCCACCTCAACATGCTTCAGCTCAGACTGTGTCCAGAGACTTCAGGTGTGGAATGACAACCCTTCAGCTTCATTACTAGGGTGAGACCTTTCCTTTCATAGTATTCTCTAAGTCCATCCCAGGTGGCTCACTTTCTAACGAAGTCCCAAAACCTAGATATAGACCCGGTTCTATGAGAGAGAGCATATGTTCACACTTATCCATAAACTAGTGCAAAATATATCCCTGAAAGCAGAAGTACACTAGAGTTTGCAGTGAGTATCCCCCTAACACTTCCTCTCCACTATTCCAAGCTTTGGGTCCATGATTGCTCAACAATTTGTTTGGCTTTGTATGTTAACTTTCTTTTCAGTCACCAGGTTCCAGATGCCATCAGGATGCTGGCCAGGCTTCCCTGGACTGAAGACCCCACCAATGTGCCCTGGAGCTCTGCTTCCCCAGAGACCCACCCTACTAGGGAAAGAGAGAGGCAGAGTGGGAGTATGGACCGACCAGTCAACATCCATGTTCAGTGGGGAAGCAATTACAGAAGCCAGACCTTCCACCTTCTGCAACCCACAACGACCCTGGGTCCATGCTCCCAGAGGGATAGAAAATGGGAAAGCTATCAGGGGAGGGGGTGGGATATGGAGATTGGGTGGTGGGAATTGTGTGTTGTACCCCTCCTACCCTATGGTTTTGTTAATTTATCCTTTCTTAAATTAAAAAATAAATTTAAAAAAAAAAGCTGATATAACTCAACGATGACTTCTTCCTTGATTATGGCCTTACCTGGTCACTACATGGAATTTCTGACTAGTCCCAAGTAGTAACATTAAAAGCTGCCTCTTTTAAATGTTACTACGTGGATGTTGCCTTTGTGGCACTGTGCTTGCTCATAGTAGTTTAGTCTGGTCCTTTACACAGCTCAGTGACATCTGCAACTTGTATACCGGTGTTGCCACAAATCTTGAAAGATGCATTTTTTCCTGGCAGCTTCATAATCCTAAAATGAATGGGAGGGTAGGAGTGAAGGACAAGGTTCTAATCTCCATGTTCGGACCAGGGAGGCCAGTGACAGAAGGACCATGAAAGATGGATTCAGATGACATTAGTCACATGCTGGAATGTTACTTTTAAACAACTTGCTTGATCTCTTTCTAAAAATACTTCTGAATTTGGACACCTCCATCCCTTGGAGGGCGTTGCAATTCCCCTCTGAGAATGCACCTTCTGGAGCTTTGCTGATGGTATCCATTAGCCACTGTTCTGTCTTACATATTTGCTCTCTTCAGAAAGAAGGAAAATTAAAACTTCAAAGAAAATTCTCCTCAAAGCAGTCAAAGAGTTATCTAATCTCTAGCCCTGCCAAGTTGGGAGTCTTTTCATGTGTTAGTCCTGTTATGCCAGATAGTTTCCTTTTTAAAACAAATCCTAAATGAATTCTGCCTGGCCAGGTATTGTCATCTTTGCAGAGAATTTTCTTTGCCTAATGTTCTATCTGATGGGCCATTCTATGTGTTATATGCTACATAATCTCCACAAATGTATACTGTGGTTCATAAAACTGCCACACTGTTTTCAGAAACGAGTAATTCACAAAGTAAACCTGAGACAGTGCTGTTAATAAACACAAATTGCAAACAAGAAGGTAGTAAGTGGAAATAATGCACTCATTTAGGAGTAATAAAGCCTTTGATCTTACTTTGAAGGAAAAAGACTATGTTTAAACTACCCATTCAGGGACAGCCAGATGCCCATAAAGAGCAGTGCTTTGCTTTGATAGAAAATCACTGAGGCCTGCCTAGCAGGTCTGGTTTGTAAACAGATTAGTTAAGGGCTCATCAGGACTGATTTGCATAGGATTCAGGGAACCCCAGTCACTTGTTCAACCTTAATAAGCAATGCTATTTCCAGGTTGGAAATTATACCTCCTCTCCCCTTCCTCCCCTAGCTAGAAATCTTAGATAATTATTGTATAGGAAAGGAAAAAGAATGTTCATATAAAATGAACTCTTGCTGTCTTTAGTTAATGGGAAAATGATGACCTAAGACTGGTTCTACCTGCTTTAAATGGTGAAGAATATAATAAAACAGGTTATGAGTTTAAAACTAGGTTAGGAACAGGTTCCTTTCCCTTTCTCTGCTATTCCAGAAATAGAGAATTAATCTAAATTTTAACAGAAAAGTTTACATGAGCCTGAAGATACAAACCACAACTATTTGATTATCCAGAAATATTTATGGAGGGCCTGCTTGGAGCCAGGCTGTGTTTTAGGGGCTTGGCATCCCATGGGGTTCAAGGCAGAAAGTCCTGTGAGGAGCCTACCCTCCAGGACCGGCCACTGTAGAGAAATAGGGGCCAAAGAAGAAAGGAATTGGGCCAATGTAAGCATCATTTCTGAAATTTCTACCGCTTAGCAACTACTTGCTTGAGAAATGACAAGACCAGTGTGTACAAAAGGGGGCAGGGATTAAATAAAAGACCCTCTGGTTAATCTACACTTTTAATTTCAGAGTACTCAGCAATCAAAATCTGAATGTCAATAGTTAAGACTATCTCCTTGGGCCAGGGAAATAGCTCACTTGGATAGTGTACTGCTTTGCCATGTACACAACCCAGGTTTGACCCCCTGCCCACACGGTACTGAAAAAAGCTTTGGTGCTGTGGTCTCTTTCTCTATCTCTTTGCCTCTTTGTCTCTAGAAATAAATAAACAAACAAAAGCCGTTCTTCAAGACTATCTCCCTAAAATTTGGAGTGGAGAAAATATCAAAAGAAGACAGGCTTGTAGGTCCTGAGGCTTGTAGGTCCCAGGTTCGATTCCTGGCACCACCATGAGGCAGAGCTGAGCAGGGCCCAGATGAAAAAAAATAAAGTCCTAAGAAAACCTTTGCTTATTCTGATTACTTAAAAACAAGTGAAGCAGAACAGTACACACAAAGGGTAATTTTGAAAACAAACCATTTTTAAATCAGATGAACCGATACTGCAAGTTTTTGTTTGTTTTCTTTCCTTGATCCTTTCAAAGTGCAATGGGTCTGGTGATGGACATTTCTTTGTTTTGCAACAGCCTAGTTCTACTTATGAGAGATGTTTTTAAGTGTTGTAAACACTAATTTGCTCAGTTGGAGATGTGGGTTTAATCAAAAACCTTAATTTCTTGTGTCCTGCCTTGTCAAAGCCAAGTACCTAGACCTTAATGTGCATCATGGAAGTGAGAGTACATCAACACCAAACTATAAATGTCACCTTGGATACATTCCACTCTGGAGGGAAAATATGGTCTAGGTCTGGCAAGTGTTTAAGAGGCCGGGGACAATATCATACAGCCTTGGGCAGGACTCCAGGTCTTATCCAGGTAATTCAGTTGGATAAGGAGGCCATGGCCTTTTTTTTTTTTTCCAGATGGACTAGATTAGGTTGAGGAAGAAGAGGAGGCCTTGTCTGGCTGCCTGCTTGTGAAAATTACTAGGGAGAGAGTTCTAGTAAAATCCACTTGGGATCAGGCAGGATACCTGTGTTGCAGAAAGCTGGGTTACATGAGCATTCTGTCTCTCAAGAGAACACACATGAGGTCTTGGGGGGGTCTCCAGTTCCTCCCACTGTTTCCGAGTAGGGAGATCCTCCTTGTGCCTGATTCATAGCTAGTCTAGTTCTTTCAGCTTCCATATGTGAATATGCCTGAAAAGCCCTTCCAGCAAATCCCCTTGCTTGGAAAGAGCCCTCTAGCTGGACACTGACAATGAAATCCCAGCCCACCTTTTCCAAGTCCTCTCCACACACGGCAATGCCTGCATCTGTGGTACACAATGATGAGAGTCTGAGCTGCTCCCTTTCCTCCTCTTTCTACGCACACCCCTCTTCAGATCACTTCTACCCAGCTCTGGTTAGCATGGGCAGATCAGCAAGACCACTGCCTCCGCAGACATTCAGATGTAAACTCCAGAGGGCATGGACATGAGTCTGTTCTAGAGTAGATGCTCAATAAATGTCCCATCGTGGTGTGGTTGCACCCAAATCTTTCCAGGTAAGGTCTTCCAGCACTTGGTTAGGGGACTCATGGAACATGGACACCATGTTAGCAGGAGGCCAGCTTTTGCTGAGTGTTATTTTCCTGTGTTCATACAAGTGAGATATGTCTAAGAACTCTACTTTATAAACAATATAGCTTTTGAAAACAGTGATGAGAGTCATCTTGCGTCCCTCGTTCTTCCTTTCCCCTCTGACATCTTTTGACATCTTTTTTCTTTTTTTCTCCCTCCCTCTGTCCCCTTCTTCCTCTATCCTCTCTCTCTCTTTTTTTTTTAAAGTTTTTTTTTAATATTTATTTTATTTATTTATTCCCTTTTTGTTGCCCTTGTTGCTTCATTGTTGTAGTTATTATTGTTGTTGTCGTTGTTGGATAGGACAGAGAGAAATGGAGAGAGGGAGGGGAAGACAGAGAGGAGGAGAGAAAGACAGACACCTGCAGACCTGCTTCACCGCCTGTGAAGCGACTCCCCTGCAGGTGGGGAGCCGGGGTTCAAACCGGGATCCTTATGCCGGTCCTTGTGCTTTGCGCCACCTGCGCTTAACCCACTGCACTACAGCCCGACTCCCTCTCTTTTTTTTTATAGACAGTACATGGACTTTCAACAACTTTTCCAGATAGAAAAAGAGATAGACAATGGGAGAAAAAGAGATAGACAAAGGGAAAGGCACAACAGCACCAAAGCTTCCTCCAGTGCAACAGATCTCTGGCTTAAACCTGGGTCCAATGTATGGCAAGCAGACAACTTCTGTTTATGAGTGGGATCATCCCATACTCATCTTTGTGTATATTTATAAAGGAAACACTGACAAAACCATAGGATAAGAGGGGTACAACTCCACACAATTCCCACCACCTGAACTCTGTATCCCATTCCCTTCTCTGATAGCTTTCCTATTCTTTATCCCTCTTGGGAGCATGGACCAAAGGACATTATGGGGTGCAGAAGGTGGAAGGTCTGTCTTCTGTAATTGCTTCCCTGCTGAACATGGGCGTTGACAGGTTAATCCATACTCTGTCTCTCCCTTTTTCTGATGGTGCGGGGCTCTGAGGAAGCCAGGCTCCAGGACACGTTGGTGGGGTTGTCTGCCCAGGGAAGTCAAGTTGGCATCATGGTAGCATCTGGAACCTAGTGGCTGAAAGAAGAGTTAACATATAAAGCCAAACAAATTGTTGACTAATCATGAACCTAAAGGCTGGAGTAGTGCAGATGAAGATTTGGGGGTCTCTGTTTTTTTTTTTTTTTTTTTTTATTTAAATTTTTAATTTAAGAAAGGATTAGTGAACAAAAGCATAAGGTAGGAGGGGTACAACTCCACACAATTCCCACCACCCAATCCCCATAACCCACCCCCTCCCATGATAGCCTTCCCATTCTCTAGCCCTCTGGGAGCATGGACCCAGGGTCGTTGAGGGTTGCAGAAGGTAGAGGGTCTGGCTTCTGTAATTGCTTCCCCGCTGGACATGGGCGTTGACTGGTCAGTCCATACTCCCAGTCTGCCTCTCTCTTTCCCTAGTAAGGTGTGTCTCTGGGGAAGCTGAGCTCCAGGACACATTGGTGGGGTCTTCAATCCAGGGAAGCCTAGCCAGCATCCTGGTGGCATCTGGAACCTGGTGATTGAAAAGAGAGTTAACATACAAAGCCAAACAATTTGTTGAGCAATCATGGATCCCAAGATTGGAATAGTGGAGAGGAAGTGTTAGGGAGGTACTCACTGCAAACTCTAGTGTAATCCTGCTTTCAGGTATATATTTTGCAGTAGTTTATGGATACGTGTGCACATACGCTCTCTCTCACAGAAACTGGTGTATGTCTAGGTTATGGGACTTTGTTAGAAAGTGAACTACCTGAGATGAAATTAGAGTGTACTATAAAAGGAAAGGTCTCACCCGAGTAATGAAGCTGAAGGGTTGTCATTCCACACGTGAAGTCTCTGGATACACACTGAGGTGAAGCATGTTGAGATGGCAATCGTTGCTTTGGTTAGGTTGTGATCGGCGGATGCAATATTATTTGGTATGGATTGGGAGAAGCATACGGGAAAGTGAGCCCTATCCAAGGGTGCCAGGACTGGGGGAAGTAGGGGCTCTATAGTGAAGATGTGAGGTTCCTGCTGTCTTAGGGTTCAAAAAGACAATCAATAGTTAATATTATCATCACATTATTTGTTAATTGGGTTAACTTTGAAAAGTCCCTTTGTTATGGTTTGCTGTACAGTACCCAGTATCTTGTATATAGCTGTGCTATTGGAAGCTTCTAATCTACTTGGTCTAGGCTTTTGAGAGAGTCCGCATATCAAACACGTAGCCTATCTATTAAAAAGATTCAGTTTGTCTTTTGAGAACCTTTGAGACATACAATTGATTTCCCCCTCTCATATTAATTAACTACTGATTTATATGTCTACATTTTGCTAGGAGTGTACATAAACACCATTCCCATCACCAAAGGACCGTGACCCATCCCTCCCGCCCATTCCCACCCCCCACTGGCCCAGGAAGCTACATATCTACCCCTCACCACTGGGTTTTTACTTTGGTGCCCTACTTACAATTTGATCAGGTCCTGCTTTTAGTTTCCCTTTCAGATCTTCTAAGTCAGCTTCTGTTGATGAGTGGGATCATCCCATACTCATCTTTAACTTTCTGACTTAGTCCACTTAACATAATTCCTTCTAGCTCTGTCCAAGCTGGGTCAGAGAAGGTGAGTTCATTGTTCTTGATAGCTGCAGGGGGTCTCTGTTTTATAGATAGTAGGCCTATTTTAGTTATATTCCAAAGGGCCCATGACTATATTAGTTTTTTTTTTTTTTTTTTTTTTTTTTTTCTGAGTCTAACATCTGATATGCAGGTGGAACCAGTTATTGTCTAGGGAGATGATGTCATGGCTGGAAAAAGGACCAGAAAGCTGGATCAGGGAAGAGAGTAACTCCCAAATATGGGAAAGGTGAATAAATGTTGTTGTCTGTAAACCCCATGGATTTGATGGGATCTGGGGCCCATGTTCAGCTTAGGAGTCTATGTGCCCTCTGCATCCCTGTAGATCTTGGCTCACATTCTGTGGTCATGAGTAAGAACGTTCCAAGCTGACTCAGTTTTGGAAACCATCTTCCTCATGTGGAAGATAGAGTACGTTGCCCAGCCTCCCTTCGGAGGATGGAACATTCTCTACCATTGTTGATCCATGTTGAGGGCAAGGTCCAATGGGGGCCCACAGAGGGATCTATTGTGTTGTTCCTGATAGAGATTGCTGGTAACAATGGAGAGAGGGATTTATTAGAGATGTAGGCCCATGTTGTCTGTTTCAGGACTCCCTGACTAGGGCCTGATAATGACTGAAGAGTTATCGTTAAAGTATGCCAGTCTCTTGACCTTATTCAGCTTTTATAGTCCTTACATCCCATACTCATCTTTATCTTTCTGACTTAGATCACTTAACATAATTCCTTCTGGCTCCATCCAAGATGGGTCAGAGAAGGTGTGTTCATTGTTCTTAATAGCTGCATAATATTCCATTGTGTATATATATACCATAGCTTTCTCAGCCATTCATTTATTGTTGGGCACTTGGGTTGCCTCCAGGCTTTAGCTATTACAAATTGTGCTGCTATGAACATAGGTGTACACATATTTTTTGGGTTGGGTGTTATGGAGTCCTTGGGCTATATCCCTAGGAGAGGATCATATGGGTCATATAGGTCATATGAAAAGTCCATGTCTAGCCTTGTGAGAGTTCCAGACTGCTCTCCACAGAGGTTGGACCAATTTACATTTCTACCATTAGTGCAGCAGGGTTCCTTTTCCCTCACAGCCTCTCCAGCATTTGTTGCTGCTGTCCTTTTTGATGTATGCCATTCTCCTAGGGGTGAGGTGGTATCTCAATGTTGTCTTCATTGGCATTACCTATGCTCCTATGTTGAATATGGGCCCCAGATCAAATTGATAGGTATTTACAGCCAATAATATTTATACACTTTTCCCATATTTTGGAGCTGCTCTCTTCCCTGATCCAGCTTTCTATCCCCTTTTCCAGCCATGACATCATCTCCCCAGACAATAATCTGCATATCAGATGTCAGGCTCATGCAAAAACTAATAAAGTCATGGGGCCCTTTGGAATATACCTAAAATAGACCTACTAGCTTTTTCCAAAACGGTGACCCCAAATCTTCATCTGCAATATTCCAGCCTTTAGGTTCATGATTAATCAACAACTTGTATGGCTTTATATGTTAACTCTTTTTCAGCCACCAGATTCCAGATGCTACCATGATGCCATCCCCGGACAAATGACTTCACCAATGTGTTTTGGAGCTCTGCTTCCTCAGAGCCCTGCCCCACTAGAGAAAGAGAAAGACAGGCTGAGAGTATAGATCGACTTGTCAACGTCCATGTTCAGTGGGGAAGCAATTACAGAAGCCAAACCTTCCACCTTCTGCACCCCATAATGACCCTGGATCCATACTCTTAGAGGGTTAAAGAATAGGAAAGCTATCAGGTGAAGGGAGGGGATACAGAGCTCTGGTGATGGGAATTGTACCCCTCTTACCCTATGGTTTTGTCAGTTTTTCTATTTTATAAATAAATAAATTGAAAAAAAAAGAATAATGAATCCACCTTCTTCGACCCATCTTGGATGGAGGTAGAAGGAATTATGTTAAGTGAGATAATCTAGAAAGAGAAAGATGAGTATGGGATGATCCCACTCATAAACAGAAGTTGAGAAAGAAAAACAGGGAAATGCAAAGTAGAATTTCACTGTTTGTAGTATTGCACCAAAGTAAAAAACTCTTGGGGGTGGATGGGTGTAAAAATAGATTTTCAGCTACACTGTAGGGGCTGGGGGTAGGGACACAGCCTTTTGCTGGTGGGATAGTGTTAATATATTCTATTAACCTATAGTCTTATAAATCACTGTTTAATCAATATGAGACAGGAAAATAGATTGAATGTCTCAAGCTTTTTAATGCATATACGTCAGTTATGACTATATATTCCTTTAATCTAAGCACTTAAGGTTTCAAATTAGTAAACTGAATTTTAACATTGGTCTTAATTGTTAATAATAACTTTTTATTTTTAATATTTATTTATTTATTCCCTTTTGTTGCCCTTGTTGTTTTATTGTTGTAGTTATTACTGTTGTTGTTATTGATGTCATCATTGTTAGACAGGACAGAGAGAAATGGAGAGAGGAGGGGAGACCGAGAGGAGGAGAGAAAGATAGACAGACAACTGCAGACCTGCTTCACCGCTTGTGAAGCGACTCCCCTGAAGGTGGGGAGCCTGGGGTTCGAACCAGGATCCTTATGTCAGTCCTTGCGCTTTGCGCCATGTGTGCTTAACCCACTACGCTACCACCTGACTCCCAATAATAACTTTTTTTGAAATATTAAATCAACTATAACCTTAGACCGAGGAGATAAGAAGTAAGCGGTCTTGTCAGTGCGTAAGATATAGTTATTTGTAAATAGCTTTATATGACACAAATTAGTACAGTAAATCTTAGTCATGGGATTTTCAAAGTAATTAAAGATCCCAAATAACTTGGTTATAATGATTATAACCTTAAACCTAACACAGCAGGAGCCTTCCTCATTCTCTATAAACCCGTGTTTCTCCCAGTGCTGGAACCTCTGGGGCTTGCTCATTTTCCTTCAGGCTTCTCTCGATCCATCCCATTTGATACTGCATCTGCTGATCTCAACCAAATCAGTGCAGCCCGTGCCACCTTGACATGTTCCACTTTGGACTATGCCCAGGGATGCCAGGTGAGGGATGTCAACCCTCCAGCTTCAATACTTGGGTGAGACCTTTCCTAGCTCATAGGACTCCTTAGTTCTACTTCAGGTGGCACACTTCCTAACAAAGTTACGGAACCTAGTTATAGACCAGGGACCATGAGATAGGGCACATGTATCCATCCATGTATCCCCACATGTAAGTTGGGGGAAAATATATACCTTAAAGTAAAAGTATGTAATAGTCTACAATGACTCAATAAATGCAGCAAGCAAGTAGAAAGACCTGAATAAGACACCATAAGGTACTTAAATATTTTCTACTTAGAACTAAATACCCTCCTCACCTACTCCCTATTTCACTTCCCTCAATCACTCTAAGTCTAACCATGTTAGATAAAGGATAAGGACTACAAAAGCTGGATAAGGGCAAGAGACTGGGATACTTTAGTGATGACCCTTTCGGTCACTACCAGACCACCCTATCATCCAGGGCTCTTGTCAGGGATACCTGAGATTCCCACACAACTTTGATGGGCCTAGACCTCTAATAGATCCCTCTCTCCACTGCCACTGGTCATCTCTATCAGGAACAACATCTTAAACCTTCTTGTGGGCCTCTATAGGACCTTGCCTTCAATGTAGAATCACAGTAGTAGAAATTGCCCCTCTCTCCGAAAGGAGGTTAGGTCATCATACTCTGCCACTGGAGGAAGACTGGTCCTGGAATGAGTGCAGCTTAGAATGTCCCTAGCTAAGAGAGAGGCAGGCTGGGAGTATGGACCGACCAGTCAACGCCTATTTTCAGCGGGGAAGCAATTACAGAAGCCAGACCTTCCACCTTCTGCAACCCACAATGACCCTGGGTCCATGCTCCCAGAGGGATAGAGAATGGGAAAGCTATCAGGGGAGGGGGTGGGATACGGAGATCTGGTGGTGGGAATTGTGTGGAGTTGTACCCCTCCTCTCCTATAGTTTTGTTAATGTCTCCTTTTTAAAATAAATAAATAAATTTTAAAAATAAAGAATGTCCCTAGCTATGACCATGGAATGTGAGCTCAGACTGACAGGGATGCAGAGGTTACACAAGCTCCTGTACTAAATATGAATATTGATCTGCCCGAGGTCAGATCAATGGGGTTTACAGCTAATGGAATTACATGCTTTTCCTATATTTGGGAGCTACTTCCTGCCTTTATCCAGCTTTTTAGTCCTATTCTCAACTCTAACACCATCTCCCCAGACAATACTCATAGCTCACGTGCAAGTTAGCTATTGAACTTGGGCAAAAATTAGTCAAGTCATGGACCCCTTGGAATATACTTAAAATAGACTTCCTAGCTCCTTCCAACATGAAGACCCCAAATTTCATCTGCTTTACTTTTACTTTTAGGTTCATGATTAGTAAACAAATTATGCTGCTTTATATCTTAATGTTTTTAGCCACCAAGTTGCAGATGTTTCCAGGACGTCAACCTGACTTCCCTGGACAGATGAACTCACAGATGTGTCCTGGAACCTCACCTCCCCAGAGGCCTGCCCCATTAGGGAAAGGTAGAGATAGGCTGGGGGTATGGATCAACCTGCCAATGCCCATGCTCAGCAGAGAAGCAATTACAGAAGCCAGACCTCCCACCTTCTGCACCCCATAAAGATCTTTGGTGCATACTCCCAGAGGGATAAATAACAGGGAAGCTTCCAATGGAGGAGAGGAGATATGGAATTCTGGTGGTGGGAACTGTACCCCTCTTATGCCACAAATTTGTCAATCATTATTAAATCACTAATAAAAATATATATAAAAAAGAAAACTTAAAAAAATAACTTGGGAGACTTCTAATCATGGCATATTTGAATACCAACATTGCCAGTAGTTACCAAACATTTCTGGAGCTTGGTTTACATATATATAAAAGGAATTCATAGAGTTAGAGAATTAAATAAAATAAAAGAGTATATATAAAGCATTTGAACCATGAGAAAAACTCAAATATACATTTCATCTTCAAATATTTTATCCTGTTGTTGCCTTAAAAAAAAAAAACCTGTATGTGGGGAGTTGGGTGGTAGCACGGCGGGTTAAGCGCATGTGGCGCGAAGTGCAAGAACTGATATAAGGATCCCGGTTCGAGCCCCCAGCTCCCCACCTGCGGGGGAGTCGCTTCACAGGTGGTGAAGCAGGTCAGCAGATGTCTATCTTTTTCTCCCCTTCTCTGTCTCCTCCTCCTCTCTCCATTTCTCTCTGTCCTAGCCAACAAGTCGATATCAATATCAAAAACGATAATAACTACAACAATAAGACAAGGGCAACAAAAATAAATAAATAAATATTTTTAAAAGCCTGTATGCTGTGCAATATATGCTGACTTAGGGTTCAGAGAACACAGCCAGTGTGACACCTTTCAAGTTAGGTTATGTTCCATGTATGCATGATCTAGTTTGTGAAATTTTCCTGATCTTTGTGGGGTTTTTAAAAGCACTTACCCTCATCCTAATCTTTTGAATTAAGATTCTTTTACTAAATGATTTAAGAGGTAGATTAGTAAGTCCAAGAAAAGCATTATAAAATTGTGATTATGCGCAAGGACCAGTGTAAGGATCCTGGTTCGAACCTGGCTCCCCACCTGCAGGGGAGTCGCTTCACAAGCGGTGAAGTAGGTCTGAAGGTGTCTTATCTTTCTCTCCCCCTCTCTGTCTTCCCTTCCTCTCTCCAATTCTCTCTGTCCTATCCAACAACAATGACATCAATTAAAAAAAAAAAACTACAACAATAAAACAACAAGAGCAACAAAAGGGAATAAATAAATCAATAAATATTTAAAAAATTGTGATTATATGAAAGATGATGGATAGCCCTTAGTATGCACTTATGTTTATCAGGAGATGAACTGTGTTCACATCTACTGCATAACTAACAGAGGACTTTGAAGTTAACTCAAAGGACAACTAAAGAGGCTAGTCAGGTAAGGGATGAGAAGATGTTATAAAGGCTGCCTTTATCGGTGTGTAATGTAGATAAGACCAGGGTAAAAGAGGAAGAAATGGTACTCTGAGCTTTGTTCTTCTGTTTCACTTCCTTTCTGTCTTGCTAAAGTAATTTACAGTTTGGAAACCTGTGATCACTCTACCTGAAGCACTAAAAGCTCATGGTGCATGGTGAGCCTCCCAATTTATCACAGGTAATAAATGCTTATGAATCGTAATGAACTAAAAGAGTCATTGCCCAGGATTTAACCTAGACTATCACTGAGGCAAAGTCTCTGTGTGTGTCTGTGTGTGTGTGTTTTTTTTTTTCTTCTTCTTCTTTCTTTCCTTCTCTTGAAATAAAGGGGTCTACTGGACATTTTTAGAGCTCATATTTTTGTTATGTTTTTTGATTTCATTAGACTCAATCCATGGTTAGCTTTCATATTTGTGGTAATGTATCCCTTGCCTTCCCTTTATTTCCCGTCTTGTTATTATTGCTATCCCTGTGGGACTTTCCTGGTTTTGAAGAGTGTTCAATTTCATTTTGCAGTTAGAATAAGAAAGTACATGAAATGCATGCAAGGAAAAATGATGATTGCGTTTGCACTCAGTCAAAAGTTAGCCTTCTAATTTTGTTAGCAAAACATGCGTTCAAAATCTCCACAGCAAACTTCAGTGGCAATGGAAAGCAGGGTTGTTAGAAACTGCACAGAGGGGAGCTGGGTGGTATGCAGCAGGTTAAGCGCAAGGACCAGGCATATAAGGATTCTGGTTTGAGCCCCTGGCTCCCCACCTGCAGGGGAATCGCTTCATAGGCGGTGAAACAGGTCTGCAGGTGTCTATCTTTCTCTCCCCTCTCTGTCTTCCCCTCTTCTCTCCATTTCTCTCTGTCCTATCCAATAATAATGACATCAATAACAACAATAATACAACAATAAAACAACAAGGGCAACAAAAGGGAGTAAATAAATATTAAAAAAAAAAGAAACTGCACAGTAGGGCAGGGGTAGACAGCATAATGGTTATGCAAAGAGACTCTCATGCCTGAAGCTCCAAAGCCTCAGGTTCAATCCCCTGTACCACCAGAAGCCAGAGCTGAACAGTGCTCTGGTAAAAATAAATAAAAAAAATAAAAGTGAGAAAAAAAAAAAGAAACTGCACAATAGACAACATGCTGCTGAAGTTCGGTGATTTTCAAACTCTATCATTCTAACTTCTCAGATCTAAGTTTCTTGTTAGAGTCATAGAAACTGTTTAACAAAGTAGGTAGATTTGTTGATGCCAAAGAACTGATTTATTTACTAACTCAGGAGTTCTGTTTTTAAAAATATTAAAAATAAAAATGGTCTCAATGTATTATAGTGTCCCCAAACTTGGTGATGTCAGTTTTGGCCATCTGCCATATACACTCTGAGTGCTACAGAAAGGAAAAGAGCTAGAAGGTATCGCTGATATCACTGGGCTTTACTGCTTATCTTTTGGAACCAGTTGGAAGTCTAGTTTTTGCTGGTCTTATTCAGTTTGGATTTTTCTTTCTGTGCAAATCTGTAACAGCTTCTTCTTGCTATTCTAGACTAGGGGCCTGCCGGAGTGGCACCTCCTAGGAGCAAGTTAGAATCTCCTGTGAGTGCAATTATACAGAAGTCAACTCACTCATAGGTGGAACTTAAGAAACAAGGACAGAAAGGGTAACACAAAGTAAAACTTAGACTGGGTTTGGTGTATTGCATCAGGGTAGGAGTGGAGGGAAGGAAGGGAGCTGGGGGGGGGGACGTTTGGGGTCCTAGTGCCTGAAGAGGAAAAGAATCTAAATTGAGGATGAGAACGTTTTGCAGAAGCCTATCATAGAGAGATGAGGAATTGTATCCATGTGTCAACAACTGTACTGCCAACTGTTAACCCTCTGATTAAATGACTGGAAAGAGAGAGGGAGGGGTGGAGGAGAGAGAGAGAGAAAGGGAGACAGAGAAAGAGAGAGAGAGATGAGAACCTTAAGAACCTCAGCCTCAGCCCAACCATGTTAGAATCTGCAGGTAAGTAGCTCTCTTTCAGCTATAAGAGCTGATCTAAGTATCACTCACCTCATGTTGTGTCAAGGGCTGCTGGTGCCATTGACAAATTTTTAATTAATTAATCAAATTTAATTTTTATCATATAGAGGCAGAGAAATTGAGGGGGAAGTGTTAGAGAGGGAAAGAGATAGAAAGATATCTGCAACATTGCTTCATAACTTGTGAAACTTCTTCCTTGCAGGTGGGGACCAGGGGTTTGAACCCTGGTCCTTATACATTGTAACATGTTCGTTCAACCAGGTGTGCCACCACCTGGACTCAGATCTTCAATTTAAAAGGCTGTTCTTTGAGAACAATAATTAGAACACAGAACCCTTCGAAAAGCAGAGGATTTACGTATAAAGACGGGAAGTGGAATCTGTATGCCAAATCCCAGGCAGCACTAGGTATGGATTTACTCTAGAGATCTCCTTCGCTCCCTGCATCTCCACTGACTGCCTTGCAGTGCTGCCACATGACTTCTGCTGCCTCATAACTTTGTCTTCCACTTGAAGACTGTTATCTTTCACTCCGTTATCACATCCTTTTAGCTTCCCTTCCATGCTGCCTGATCTCCTCCATGTTTACAAATCAAATTATCAAGAACCAGAATCTGATTTTGTATTTTGCTCCTAGCAGTCAACAGTTTGGTGTGTATGTGTGTGTGTGTGTGTGTGTGTGTTTATGTGTGTGTGTGTGTACACATGCATATATGAGGGCTGGGGGAGATAGCATAATAATAGCTACGGAAAACACTTTCATGCCTAAAGCCCTGAAATCAGGTTCAATCCATAGCACCACCATAAACCAGAGATGAGCAGTCCTCTGGTCTCTCTCTTTCCCTCTGTCTCTTTCTCTCATTAAAGTGAAATAGAAAATATTAAAAAGACATATACATATGTCACCAATTGATGGGATGAACTCTTAAATCAGCTGGTCAGGGTGGGAGCGAGTGATCTATATAAAGGCTGCCCCACTAGTAGGCTGGCAGGGACAAGGCCTCTGAGAAGTGAGCTTCTGACCACCCGTAAATCTAATCACAGTTTCTAGGAACCAGTCTGACATTCTGAAGGCACCTTGGGGGGATAAGCACCTACTTTCCAAAGCAAATGCCAATTTGAGCCAAGGAAATGGAAAGCAATTTTAAATTCATTTATTGCCATGCCTATTCTAGGACAGGACTATGGAAAACTGAACATTAATTCTGATTCTTACTGCTTGGTTGGGCCTCATCCTCCTTTCAGTAACTATAAACTCTCTCTCTCTCCCTCTCTCTCTCTCTCTCTTTCTCCTCAGAGATGACATTCTGCTCCCATTGGGTCGAATGAGAGTGGGAACTTTGCAGCCTCACACTGGGCATGGCATGGCACACAGAAGAGACATGTGGAATAAGGACCACAAACTCTCTTAGGATTTACATTCCCAGTAGACTTTCTCATGTCGTTTGTGTGGTGTTGAACAAGTGGCTTACCATTCCTATAAGCTTCAGGATCTTTAAATAAGAACAGACTCACACCCACCTTATAGGCTTATGGGAGGATCACCTGACTCAGTATCATCTAAAGCACCTCACAAACCATCAGTAGCTCAGTCACTGGACATGTTGCTGAGACTCCAGTTTTAGCCAACCCTATTAACCTGCTGTCCACCAAGGCTTCCATAAGAGCTACTAATTGGCAGGAGAAATGCAGGGTTTGAGTTTCGCCTTCACTCTCTAACCCATTCACCTTCTGGAGGAGGTGCTAATGAGTAGTGAAATGACCAAAAGGTAGACCAGCTGTAGTGGAGGAAGAGGAGGAAGGATCCAAGGACGTTGGACAGCTTTCCCAGAGCTCAAAAGTGTTTGAATGCTTGAGGCCCAGGAAGTGTCATGGAGCCCAGAGCTCAGCCCACTCCAGGGTGAATAAGAATAGTTCAGGGTCCAGAGTGGCAGCCTGGGGACTGGCGGAGGACTGAAAAGAAACCCAAATCTGATGTGTCCCTCTTTGGCTATATGAGAGTAAACTTCCAGCCCCAGCCTCCACCATGGGCATCCCAGTGTTCTATTTTCACCGCCTACCTTCTTGTCAGAAATATTAAACCACGGAATGTTCTTGGCAAGATGGCAGCCCGAGAGTGCCATCAACAGTGGAGGGCTTGGAGCCTTCTCTTCCAGGGCTGACAGCCAGAGCAGGCAGGCCCAGTTGGGGCAGGAATCCAGCAAGAATCCTCTGCATGTAGAAGAAACAGACCCAATCTTGAGTGAGCCTTCCCTTCCCCTCTTCGGTGCCCGTGGAGGCTACCAGTTGAGAAAGAGATCTTGAATGAACATGCTGGGTAGTCCTCGCACTCACCAGCCATTCCATGACATTAATTCCCACCCCTCGGTTGGGGAAAGGTCAGTAACTCCATTCTGGTTCTACTCTAGACACACACAGAGAAATCTTATTATTTTATTTATTTTTAATGCCACCAGGGTTATCACTGGGGTTTAACACCTACACAATTGCTCTTGGTGGTCATTTTCTTCTTTCATATTTTCTTTATTTTTAAAAATAAAGACAGAGAGAAATTGAGAGGGAAGAGGGACGGAGACACTTGTAGCACTGCCACTTCTTGTGAAGTTCCTGCTGGGGAGCAGGGCTTGAACCTGGGTCTTTGCACATGGCAATGTGTGCTCTCTACCAGGTTCACTACCCTAAAGCCCTGAGGTCTTCCTTCCTTCCTTCCTTCCTTCCTTCCTTCCTTCCTTCCTTCCTTCCTTTCCTTCTTTCTTTCTTTCTAATTTAAAATTCTATTCTATTTATTTATTATTGGATAAAGAAAGAAATTGAAAGAGGAAGAGGAGGTAGAGAAGGAAAGAAAGAGACACCTGCAGCTCTACTTCACCACTTGTGAAGCTTTTCCCCTTCAGGTGGGGACCAGGGGCTTGAACCTGGGCCCATGTGCACTGTAATGTGTGCCCTTAACCAGGTGCACCACAGCCTGGTCCTATTGTTTATTTATTAAACTATGGCTATCCAAACTGCATCTCCAGGCTTCTTTATTGAATTGATCTGGGTGGAGCCTGGACAACTATCATTTATAGAGCTCTTCCTAGATAATTATGGCTTAGCCTGACTGAAGCCAACAGAAACGAGCAGCTAGGACACCCCATGGTGTGTTGAATGGCACAGGCCTCAGAGGCTAGAAGTGCCACTAATTAGTTGCTGGAGTCTGAGGCTTGGTTCAGCCTCTCAGCCCTTCGATTTCTTTCATAAACAAAGGGGATATGATTATGCTGCTGCTCTTGAAAAGCTGTTGTATAGTTAGTTGGGTGTGCATGTTGCACAGTGCAGCTGACCCTTGAACAAGACTGGTCTGAAGTGCAAAGACAAACTCACACACAGTTTTTTCAGTTAACACAGTTGGTTGAATTCACGGCGGAAGGTGAGAATACCCAGTGTTAACTCTATGGAACCTGAGCATCTACGAGTTTTGGTATTGGGAGAGAGGTCAAGACCAAGGATACCAAAGGGATGCTGGTAGTTAAGTTTGAGGGGTGTCAGGTTAAACACAATTTCCAACTATGTGGATATTGGTATTCTTAACTACTTGTGTTGTTCAAGGGTCAGCTATATTCCTTGTGGCGTTATACTTTTTTTTTTTTCTCCAGGGTTATTTCTGGGGCTTGGTGCTTGCACTATGAGTCCACTGCTTCTGGAGGCCATTCCCCTACCCATTTTTACTGCCCTTGTTGTTATTATTGTTGTTGGCTAGGACAGAGAGAAATAGAAAGAGGAGGGGGAGACAGAGAAGGATAGAGAAAGATAGACACCTGCAGACCTGCTTCACCACTTGTAAAGTGACCTTCCTTCAGGTGGGGAATAGGAGGTCAAACCGGGATCCTTAAGCCTGTCACTGCACTTAGTGCCATATGCACTTAACTCACTGTGCTACTGCCCAGTCCCCGGCCTTACATCTTGAAAATAACATTGTGTTAACTTACTATATGTCTGTTGGAAACAATGCAGTCTGAATGACCACTGTGCCCTATGGTGGCTCCGCTGATTCTCATGGAGAGGGAAGAAGACTCACTCTCTTAATGAGGCATGTCAGAGAAAGGGTAGAAGAGGGTACTTTGGGAAAATGATGAAATGGGCTTGATGCCAACAATATGATCTTTAGTTCCATCAACTATGTTACTTGACATAGAGAGCCTGTAACCCTCACTTGGTTAGGCCACCATTAAGAGATTTTTATTTTATTTTATTTTATTTCTTTAGTTATCTTTCTGACCTAGAATCTGAAGTTTCACTAGATGAGCAAGTCTAACAAATTAGGCTGCCTCAGTTTCACAAGTGTGGGTCCTAGTCACTCCTGGGTAGTTTATTACTTAGAACAATACCAATCATCACATGTAGTTACAGTGTTTTCTGAACCTGAGTTCCCACAAGACAACATGAGGAAACCTAGCTGATACTTTTACATTTCGTAGGCTGAGCTACCCCTAAGGTTAGGGAACCATGTTTTTTATAATGGGCAGATAACACACATGACCTTTTGTGGAGGAAGATACTTTCCTCCCAAGGCTGCAAGAAAGACAAAATTCTTTCGAACTTTATCTAGAATAATGCTATTCAGTTCTTCTGTCTTCTCAGATGTACAGAAACAGGAGAAACCCATGGATAATTGACTCCTAGCAAGTTTATGTTCTTAAATCTCTCCTGCAGGGTCAGTAAACTACATTCTACAAGTATGTGTTCTGGTTTTTTGTTATTTTTTTTTCCCTCCAGGGTTATTGCTGGGGCTCATGTGGCCATTTTTTTTGATTTTTGGATAGGACAGAAAGAAATTGAGAAAGGAGTGGGGGATAGAGAGGGAGAAAGACAGAAAAACACCTGCAGACCTACTTCACTGCTTGTGAAGCGACCCTCCCTGTAGGTGGGGAGCTGGGGCTCAAACCGGGATCCTTGCATGGGTCCTTGCGCTTCCTACTATGTGCGCCTAACCTAGTGCACCACTGCCCGGCTCCCAGTGTTCTGTTTTTGTACCACCCGAGAAATACTAAGAATAATTTTACATTTTTAAAGGATCATAAACATATAAAGTAGAAGCTAGGGAAACTGCACTGAGGTTGATGCCAAAGCTGAGTAGTTTTCTGATATTTTCTAATGCAAATAAAGAAAATCTTTTTAAAATAAGCATTAAGGAAAATATGCAGTAGAGGGACCTGGTTATGGCAGACCCCATGGAGTGTACACATTACCATGCACAAGGACCTGGATACAAGACCCCACTCCCTGCCTGTGGGAAGAAAGCTTCACGAGTGATGAAGCAGTGCTGCAGGTGTCTCTCTTTCTTCCTCTTTCTCCCCTTGTTTCCTCTCAATTTATCTTTCTCTGTTTTTTAAAAAATACTTCCAGGAGTGGTGGACTCATCATATTAGCACCAAGCCCCAGTGATAATGCTATTGGCAATGAAAAAACAAAACTACATATATATATATATATATCCTGCAAGACCTAGCAAGACCTACTATTGGACCCTTTACAGAAAAGTTTGTCAACATCTGCTCCATGAAATACTACTTCTATAACCCTGACTAGACTTGCACCAAGAAATAGGAGAACCTGACTGATTACAGCATTTTCTGTAACTATTAGATTTTCTTTCTAGAACTAGCGTATTGCAGGCTGGGTTCCCTAAGAAACAGGCTCTGAGATGTAGTTTAATATGTTGACTTAAAATTTTTTTTAAAAAATATTTTTTATAATATTTATTTATTTCCTTTTGCTGCTCTTGTTGTTTTATTGTTATAGTTATTATTGTTGTTGTTGTCGTTGTTGGATAGGACAGAGAGAAATGGAGAGAGGAGGGGAAGACAGAGAGGAGGGGAGAAAGATAGACACCTGCAGACCTGCTTCACCGCCTGTGAAGCGACACCCCTGCAGGTGGGGAGCTGGGGGCTTGAACCGTGATCCTGATGCCGGTCCTTGTGCTTTGCGCCACGTGCGCTTAACCCGCTGCGCTACCGCCTGACTCCCATACATAGACTTTTTATGAAGGGATGCCGCTGGTATCGACACCTGTTGAAGGTAGGGGAGGGATGTTGCAGTGGAGAAAGAAGAAACTGATTTGTGATCAGTCAGCTAAGCACTGAAATGTCTCTAAGTCACTTGGACTTTACAGGAGCACAGAAAGCCCATTGCTTCTGAGTCTTCTTTACTCAATTGATTAATTAATTAGAGACAGAGAGAAATCTAGAGGTAAAGGGGAGTTAGAGAGGGAAAGAAAAAGAGAGACACTTATATCACTGCTTTCCCTGCACTGGTGGGGACTTTTTGAATCCTTTTTTAGTGTGCACTCAAATGAGTGAGCCACCGACCAGCCCTTCTGATGCTTCCTTAAGAAGCCAGAATCCGCATATCAAATACACAGCCTATATATTAAAAAGATTCAGTTTGTGTTTTGAAAAACTTTGAGACATACAATTGATTTTCCCCCTCTCATATTAATTAACTAGTGACTTATATGTCTACATTTTCCTAGGAGTATACATAAACACCATTCCCACCACCAAAACACTGTGACCCATCCCTCCCACCCACTCCCACTCCCACTGGCCCAGGAAGCTGCATGTCTACCCCTCAAAATATATACCTGAAAGCAGAAGTACACTAGAGTTTTCAGTGAGTACCTCCCTAACACTTCCTCTCCACTATTCCAAGCTTTGGGTCCATGATTGCTCAACAGTTTGTTTGGCTTCGTGTGTTGACTCTCTTTTCAGTCACCAGGTTCCAGATGCCATCAAGATGCTGGCCAGGCTTCCCTGGATTGAAGACCCTACCAATGTGTCCTGGAGCTCAGCTTCCCCGGGGACACACCCTACTGGGGAGAGAGAGAGGCAGACTGGGAGTATGGACTGACCAGTCGACGCCCATGTTCAGCGGGGAGGCAATTACAGAGGCCAGACCTTCTACCTTCTGCAACCCACAGTGACCTGGGTCCATGCTCCCAGAGGGATGGAGAATGGGGGAGCTATCGGGGGAGGGGGTGGGATATGGAGATTGGGTGGTGGGAATTGTGTGGAGTTGTACCCCTCCTACCCTATGGCTTTGTTAATTAATCCTTTCTTAAATAAAAAAAAAAAAAGAAGAAGCCAGAGTCCAGAAACTCCATCCCTCAAAGGACAAGACCCTTAAGTCATTGAAATCCTTGTCCTGACCTCCTTTAGGAACTCATTTCAGTTCATCAGAAACTCTGGAGAGAGAAGCACTGTTATAGAATTTCACTGCATCCTCTCTCCTTCCAAAAGCTGTTCTTAAGATCAGCTCAAACAGGAAAATAATAACTGTGATAGACTTGACCTTTGCAAAAAGAAATACTAGATTCTCTTTCTGGTAGCTGAGAAATTCGACACTAGCAGTAAAATTGTGTGAGTCACTGACACAAAAGGAGGCAGTAGCTACAACTCTCACAAATACAAGTGAGAGGCAGGCAAAAAGCAAGTTAAAAATACGGTAGATGTTTCATCTTTGTTTCCCAAGAATTTGGTGTGCAGAATTCTGGACTGTATCTTTGTTTTATTGTTTTCTCATAACACCTCTGCAGTGGACTGGAACAAAAGAACCAGTCCCCAACAGTTTATAACTGTTGGCCAGAATTAGATCTCACATAGGAAAAAGCAGTGTGGTCTGTAATCAGGGAAACACCAGAAGTTGATCTTGCTGTTAACCTTGACTTCCTAGGCAATGTCATGAATTGCCTCTGATTGGTAAAGTGAGGAAAAGCAGATGAACCACAGGAGAAAGTATCCTTGAGTGATCATCTACTTCAAAAATAACCCCAAATTGAAGTCCTTTCCTGCATCTTTTTGGTTAGTAATTCTTTTGGAATAATTCATAGGAATAATGAACAACCAGTTTGATAATGGTAAGAAACAGTGACTAATTATGCCAGTAACAAGAGTAAAAATAATTATAGACTCCTTTGTAAATTGAATTTAAAAATAAGTGACAGATTTTATTTTTTTGAAATTCCTTCTTTTAAAATTTTTTTTTATTTATAAAAAGGAAACATTGACTAAACGATAGGATAAAAGGAGTACAACTTCACACAGTTCCCACCACCAGAACTCTGTATCCCATCCCCTCCCCTGATAGCTTTCCTATTCTTTAACCCTCTGGGAACATGGACCCAAGGTCATTGTGGGATGCAGAAGGTAGAAGGTCCGGCTTCTGTAATTGCTTCCCCACTGAACATGGGCATTGGTTTGGTGGGTTCCTGAGACTTCATCGTTCTAGTCCTGCCTTGTTGTGGTCCCAGATGATCTCCTTTGGTATTCCTAGTTGACCTGGAAGAGGAGAGGAGAGAAACACAGCTGCTGCTGTTCCTCCATAGCCCCACCTCGATAAATAAAGTCTGAGAGGGCCTGCGTTGCCATAAATGTGACCCAGGTGTGAGCTTGGTGACCACTGCACTGAGGGAAGCTTTGATGTTCTGGTCTTCCCTTCCCTTCCCTTCCCTTCCCTTCCCTTCCCTTCCCTTCCCTTCCCTTCCCTTCCCTTCCCTTCCCTTCCCTTCCCTTCCCTTCCCTTCCCTTCCCTTCCCTTCCCTTCCCTTCCCTTCCCTTCCCTTCCCTTCCCTTCTTTCCCCCTCCCCTCCCCTCCCCCTCCCCTTCCCTTCCCTTCCTTTCTCTCTCTCTTTTGTGAAAAAATTGGTCTGAAGCCCCAGCAAGGATAAACAACAAATCAACCTTCAGGGTGTTGGTGCATAAAGACAAACCCTAGCAGATGAGGCTGGATAGCATAATGGTTATGAAAAGAAACTGCTAGCTATTTTTTCTTATCTATTATAAATTAACTTTTTGTTCTAACATGAAGAGACTACTACCCACTTAGAGGACTCTGGTTTCTTATTTAATGACATCCGTACTTGAGCTCTTCTGAGCTGGAGGTAGAGGACTAAAAGTAAAATTTGACCTTAAATTTAAACCACCGTTTTACTTCATAGTATAACCTGAGTAATTTTTCCCATCATTAAATATTACAGTATAATATTTTAATAATTATAGATCAGCCCATCATAAAACTACTCTTTATATACTTTCCAATTGTTAGACTTTTGAGTCATTTCCAATTTTTAGAAATAATGAGTACTTTATAAGTTTTTTTTTTTACTCTGAGGCTATATTGCTAGAGGTCTAACTGGTAGGTAAAAGGGTTAACAAAATATTATGTTTTTGACTCATATTGCCAAATGGCCTCCCATTGTGACTACCATTTACTATCTTTTAATTGACTAGTACAAGAGTCTTGGGGGTGACAGGGGCCAGGCGGTGGGTCAGTTGACTGAGTGAACACATTATAGGAGCAGCAGCATCATAAGCTCTCTTGTGGGCCTCTCCAGGACCTTGCTCTCATTATAAAGTAGTAGCTGTAGGGACTGCCCCAGTGTTCAAAGGGAGACTGGGCCATTGTACCCTAACACTCAAGGGAGATTGGTTCTGAAATGAGTGCAGCATAGAATGTTTCCTGGAGTTGGTGTATTGCAGCAAAGTAAAGGGGAGTTTAGGTCCTGGAACAGGATGGCAGAGGACTTAGTGGGGATTGTATGGCTCTGTGGAAAGATGAGAAATGTTATGCATGTATAAACTTTTGTATTTACTGTCGATTGTAAAACATTCATCCCCCAATAAAGAAAAAAAAGTCACAAGTTCAAAACAAACAGACAACAAGCAAACTGCATACCTTGTTCATCATTCTTACTTTTGCTAGATGTTAGTGTGTAGGTTTTAAGTGCTACTTGATGCCAGAGAGTAGTATTTTGAGGTTCTGGAAATACTCTAAAAGAGACTCCATGTAAGTCAATGGTCATGATAGTTTGTGAAAGTTTATTTATTTATTTAAATAATTTTTATTTATTTATTCCCTTTTGTTGCCCTTGTTTTAATTATTGATGTTGTTGTTGTTGGATAGGACAGAGAGAAATGTAGAGAGGAAGGGAAGACAGAGAGAGGGAGAGAAAGATAGACACCTGCAGACCTGCTTCACTGCCTGTGAAGCTACTCCCCTGCAGGTGGGAAACTGGGGGCTCAAACCAGGATCCTTATACCAGTTCTTGTGCTTTGAACCACCTGTGCTTAACCTGCTGTGCTACTGCCCAACTCCCTTAGTTTGTGAAAGTTTAGACAGGTGATAGGTATGTTCTACTTTCGCATAGTGGGGGAAACCATACATATATATTTACATAGTTTATTTTGTATGTACATACTATGTGTTTATAAATATATTTTATGCATGCATATTGAACATGCAAATATATTTTCTCACTAAGTTAACTGTTAAATATTAACCCCCCCCCACACACACACAAAGTAGTAGGTGTGGGGCTGGGCGGTTGCTCAGCGGGTTAAGTGCACATGGCACTAAGTGCATGAACCTACTCAAGGATCCTGGTGAGAGCCCCTGGCTCCCTACCTGCAGGGAGGGTCACTTCGCAAGCCGTGAAGCAGGTCTGCAGGTGTCTATCTTTCTCTCCCCCTTTCTATCTTCCCCTCCTCTCTCGATTTCTCTTTGTCCTATCCAACAACAATGGCAGCAATCAGTAACAATAATAACAACAACAAAGGCAGCAACAACAACAACAAAAAATATTGGAAAAAATGGACTCCAGGAGCAGTGGATTCATAGTGCAGGCACCGAGCCCCAACAATAATCCTGGAGGCAAAAGAAAAAGAAGAAAAAGGAGGAGGAGGAGGAGGAGGAAGGAAAGGAGGAAGAGGAGGAGGAGAGGGAAAGGAAGAGGAAGAAGGTGTGACTCAGAAAGGAAGGGAAGGCAGATATCTATATATATATATAAAGGCAAATATATAAAAATATAGATAATTATAGAAATAATAGCCAACCCAACCTATATCTATGGCCTTAGGAGAACTACTGTAGTTTCCAATGGAAGGAAAGGGGACACAGTATTCTGGTGGTGGCAATGGTGTGGAATTATAACCCTGTTATCTCATAATGTTGTAAATCAGTATTAAATCACTAATAAATTTTTTTAAAAAGAAAGTTTTGGGGATATATAATAGTTTTTTAAAAAAAATACACACAGAGAGAGATAGAACTAAAGAAAAGAGGTATAATAGCACTGTTTCACCCCTCATGAAGGCTCTACTTTGTGTGATGCTCCCACGTAGTTCCCAGGGGCTTGAGCCCTGGTTCTTGCATATGGTAAAGTGTACACTCTGTTGGGAAAGCCATCTCCCAACCCCTGTAATATTAATTTTAGCAACGTGCACACACCCTGTGTCTATGAAAGCTGGAGGCTTGCTCTCAATGCTCCTATGGTCACACTTGGAGAATTACATCCAGAAATCTAGATCTGTCAGAAACAGGTTGGGAGTATGGATCAAACTGCCAATGTCCATGTCCAGCAGAGAAGCAATTACAGAAGCCTGACCTTCCACCTTCTGCACTTCATAATGATCCTGGGTACATACTCACAGAGGGATAAAGAATAGGAAAGCTTCCAATAGAGGGGATGGGATGCAGAACTCTGGTGGTAGGAACTGTGTGGAATTGTACCCATCTTATCTTATGGTCTTGTTGATCATTATTAAATAAATAAAATAAAATGAAAAAAGAAATCTAGGTCTGTGTTATAATTCCCTCAAAGAAAGCTGTTTTAGGTATTTTCATGAGCCTGGGGAAGCTTCATGGAAGGGGTGAGGCTTGAGGGAGGCCTTGGAAATAGGCCAGTGACTCATCTAGAGAGCAAGGAAACAGCTGATGTGCTGTTGTGGTCAGACAGGCCCCAGTGAGAATAGAAGTGGGAGGGCTGGTGGGAAAATTTGCTGGAAGGGGTATATTTCACACTGCCAAAAGGAGCCTGACCAGGCTGGCCTGAGGCTGGCTGGTGAGGAGGTAATCAAGCTGTGTTGGACCAGATAAACTGGGAAGCAGCACCTGAGCTGTGGATCAAGACAAAGGCTTGTAGAAAGTGACGAGCCTGTGTCCTCACTCAGCCTCATACTTGATGAGTCCTCAAAAATGAGAAGAAATTGAGGCTTTCTGCTTTTCATTATATTGGGGTGTGTATGGGGGAGGAAGGAACCCAACCCTGCCAATTTGCTCGATATTCTTGAAGGATAATAAAAATAAAACTTTCTTCCTCTCTCAGCAGAATGGAATTAGGCTCACCTTGTTACAGATTGTGCTGCTACCAATTAAAAAAAGAGAGAGGAAAGAAACTCTGCTGAACATTCTCTACTTTGCAGCTGCTCTTATTTAATCCATGTAGTTTACATTCCCCAAGGACCATAAACTAAATCGACCACCAAATATTGAAAAAAAAACAAACTGTTAATTAGTGAGGTTGCAAAGAATAGCTCTGTTTTGTTTAGGGAAGGGGGGTTAGAGAAGATGTTAGGCAGGAGCTCCTGTAAAGGTGAGGGAGAGAGAAGTACAGGGCACCTTTCTTTCTCTCTAGGGATTTAAAAGCAAAGATTTGTAAAGACTTGAGGAAGATCAGGACAGCACTGGATGGGACTCATTAGGAACTCTGTTAAGAGAAGGTGTGAGAAAGCCTAAGCAGAACGCACTGGGTCCAGACACAAGAAGAAATAGACAGTGATCTGGGGACCAGGAAGAGCAAGGTAAAGTAGACAAGGCAGACCCCCACTGTATGGAACAGGTCTACTTAATGTCCCCTAGTAACTTAATTGCTCAACCATAGTTTGTCTGAAAAAAAGTCGCTATTTTTTCATGGGGACAAATCTCCTGTGAAAGCATTTTTTTTTTTTTTAAATCCTGTGAAGCTTTGTCTTCCCCAATACAATAGTTGAATCTTGACCTCAGATTCCTCCATCAGCAATAGTCTGGACTGTGTGAGCTGAGTCATTGGATTCAAGAATTAAATTTCAGGGCTCAGAAAGTGGAATTAAAAGAGAGAGAGAGAGAATCAAAAGAAAAGAAAGTGGGATTTGGGGTTTTTAATGTGTGTGCATGCATGTCTGTTCATGTGTATGAACTACTAAAGGAGTGTGACGTATGTCAGGTGTCAGAATCACCCTGTCTAGTGTGGGGAAAGGGCCCATTGTCTGGAAAGTCCAAGCCATTATTTCCATGAGAGTCTGAGCAGGTTGACCCTGAGCCCCCTCCCAGAGGGGCGGTCGGCAGGTCCCTCCTGACCTTGTGAACTTATGATGGATGGGCATTTTCAGACTGGGTGCCTTCCTGCACATGCTTCCTCATTCCCTTTGAACAAAGGCCATGAATTACTGTGTATGACCAACCGAAACCCACTGCAAATATCCTGGCTTTGCTCAACTGCTCCCTCTCCTCTTCTCTGAGGAGCTTGTAATTCACCCTTAGAGAAAAAAGCCTGCCTATGTCTTGTGAGCTCATGAGCAGACTTTATATGGTAACTTTCCAGTTGTGATCAAATACTTGATAGGTTAAGATTTAATTCTGTATTGTGTATGGATTAATGATTACCTCAACCTTTCTCAAACCTTTGGGTATATCTACTTGCTTGTATCCCCCAATACAAGACGAGTCGTCTCTGAGGCTTCTCTCAGAGGATGTTGTGTACTTCCTTCCCCTCCGCACACTCTCCCTCATTGCCAGGGTATCCCTGGACCCCCAGGGGCCTCCCCAGTCTTTGCCGCTGGTGGCCAAGGAGACAGAGGGCCCGAGGATGACCCACAGTCTAGTTGACTCTCAGTGGCGTGCTTTTCCTCTCCAAATCAGTCTTGTCTCTATAAACTGGGGCAACAGTAGTATGCACTTCAGAGGAAGTGATGACTTGATGAGATGATGTCTTAAGCACCTAACAGGGTTTGGTACACATAGAGTGCTGGCAAGTCAGATCTTATTTTCACTCCTGAGTCCAGAGGAAGTGCCACCCCTGGAAGTGGGTCAGGGTCAAGCAGTCAAGTAAAAGTTATATGCTTCTCAACAAATGGCCACAGTGAACTGTGGAGTCATACATGCAAGCTAGACCCCAGTGATAGCCTTTACATACATGCATGCATACATACATATACTTCTCATTAACATGAAAACATTTTTATTAAAAATATTTCTATCACCTGGGGAAGTAGCTCAATTTGTAGGCCCTTAGACTTGCATGTCTGAGGTTCCCACATATAAACTACCCTTGAAAAACTGTTATTAAAAAAAGAAAGGCAATAAGGGGGCTGGGCGGTAGCACACCTATAGTACTACATGTAAGGATGTGCCCCAAGACTGGGGTTCAAGCCCCTGCTCCCCACCTGCAGCAAGAACACATTACAAGCAGTGAAGCAGGCCCGCAGGTGTCTATCTGTCTCTCTGTCCCCCTTTTCCCCCTCCCCTCTCAATTTCTTTCTCTCCTACCAAATGGAAAGAAAAAAAAAAGCAATAATGAGATTCATCTAATTCTTACTTTGTCACAGTCTCATTTTATCCTTTGAATACCCCATGAAGTATACTCCTCACCCCTCCCTGATTTCTAGATGAGAGGATTTAACTACAGAGAAGTAACTCAACTAAATCTGCACAACTAATTCATGATTGGCCTATGGCTATAACTTTGACTGTGTGACTCCAGAGCCTCAGTCTCAAGAACCTGCCATGTAGTAACTAGTACAAGACACACAGAAGCACTCATTTCTTTTACATATATATATATGTATATGTATATATATGGTCCTTTTATTTAGTTTTTTAAATTTCTTTATTGGGGAATTAATGTTTTACATTCGACAATAAATACAATAGTTTGTACATGCATGATATTTCCCAGTTTTCCATATAACAATACAACCCCCACTAGGTCCTCTGTCATCCTTTTTGGACCTGTATTCTCCCCACCCATTCATCCCAGAGTCTTTTACTTTGGCTCAATACACCAGTTCCAGTTCAGGTTCTACTTGTGTTTTCTTTTCTGATCTTGTTTTTCTTTTTTTTTATATTTATTTTTATTTATTTATTCCCTTTTGTTGCCCTTGTTGTTTTATTATTGTCATTGTTGTTGGATAGGACAGAGAGAAATGGAGAGGGGAGGGGGAAGACAGAGAGGGAGAGAAAGATAGACACCTGCAGACCTGTTTCACCACTTGTGAAGCAACACCCCTGCAGGTGGGGAGCCAGGGCTTGAACCAGGATCCTTATGCGGGTCCTTGTGATTAGCGCCACCTGCGCTTAACCCACTGTGCTACAGCCTGAGTCCCCTGATCTTGTTTTTCAACTTCTGCCTGAGAGTGAGATCATCCCACATTCATCCTTCTGTTTCTGACTTATTTCACTTAACAGGAATTTTTCAAGGTCCATCCAAGATTGGCTGAAAATGGTGAAGTCACCATTTTTAATAGCTGAATAGTATTCATATATATATATATGAATTATATTATATATAATACAACTTGCTCAGCCACTCATCTGTTGTTGGACACCTGGGTTGCTTCCAGGTTTTGGTTATTACAAATTGGAAGCACTCATTTCTAGTGTGTTCATATTAAGTCTTCTTCCAGAATGCTAGAGCACTAGCAGCACACACACAGAATATGGACAGCACTCCTCTCAGCTTCACTCACTCTGAGTGGCAGAATCTTGACTATAACAAGTAGGTCTACCTGGTCCAGCTGTGTGCTGATTCCAGGCTGCAGACTCTCAGTATGGTCTTTCATTTAGAGCTCAATGCTTCAGATTCATTCCATCTTTTAAAACGCTGGCCTGCAGGAGCTGCATGGTTCAGGGTTCCTGCTTTCTGGCGTCTGACTCAGTTTGGTTGATGGGAGGCACTGGGAGGAGGGAAGTGGGTAGGGGTTGAAAAAAGTCAGAAGACATGTCACTGGCTCCTTATGAGCTGCAGTCTTGACATCTGCTTTTTGTGTCAGGTTTCCATGTCACAGATATCGCTTCTACAATTCACTCTAGGAATAGTCTTTTCAAGCTCAGCTTTTGATTTCTGTGAAAGACGCGTTTAGAAATATCTGGATTCTACATCTGTCTTGACCTGCATGTGCAGGTCTCTTTCCTCTCAAGAACCAAAACTTTAATACCAGAAGAATTACTTTTAGAAAACTCCTAGTAGAGTCAGCTCTTTCTTTTAACAGGTGGACACCTACTCTTACCTTTACTTTACATAGATACTCTCAGGCCATTTTTTTTTCCTAAGGAGAGACGTCACAACTCCACCAGTGTCATAGTATTCCCATGTGATGTACTGGGGTCTTGAGCCTAGGTCTCAAGCATGGCAAAGCAAGTGGCCTCCCTGGTGAGCTAGCTCGTAGTCTTAAGATTGTGCTTTGAAGATGAATGCAGTCATATTCCACACTCTCCATGCTTTTCTTCAATGTGAATTTGACATTCTTCCTTCCCATCAAGAGGTAGGAGTCCCCCCCCCCCCAACACACACACCCTGCCCCTCACTCCTCCATTTGAATCTGAGTAAGCTCAAGATTACTTCAACCAATAATAGAGTGACAGAAAGGATAAGATATGAGTTTGGAAGCAGCATTGGGAACGGCAAAGATTCCTTGCTGGGAACCTTTCTATGAGAACCTAGCCACTAGTCTGTGAGAAGCTGTGTGGGATAATATGGTTCCAGTCCTGGCGGAGTTGGCCTTTCACTTAGGCCAATGAGTAAAAATCTTACTTGGCTCTCCAGCTCCAGCTATTCTTGTCTTAGTCAATCAAATCTTCTCAGTGGAGGCCTTAGACATTAGAGAGTAATGAATCCTGCCTACTGTGCTCTTTCCAGTACTTGACCCTGAGATCCCATGAGTACAACAAGTGGTTGTTTTATACCACAGAGTTTGGGGGTGGTTTGTTATGCAGTCATAGTAACTGGAATACGAGCACACTTCCTCTCCAGTGCTGTGTGCTTACAAGGTGATGGGACTGACTAACTCATTATAAATATACAGTACTCCCAAATCTATACTTTATTATTTTTAAAGGTTTCATTTCTTTTTAAATTTTATTTGATAGGACAGAGAGACATTGAGGGAGGAAGGGGAGATAGTGAGGGAGAGAGAAAGAGAGATCTGTAGCATTACTTCACCACTTGTGAAGTTAACCCCCTGCAGGTGGGGGCTGGGAACTTGAACCTGGGTCCTTTCACACTGGAACATGTGTACACAACCAGGTGTGCCCATCCCCAAGACCCATACTTTAAATGGCAGCCTCTCTCCACCTCTAGTTTAGAAGGAAGGGTAGCTAATGGAATCTCATTCCCCACCTCCAAACATGACTTCAGTGATTTGAGAATAAGCTTGGGTACTTATAATCAGAAGCATACTATAAATACTACACATACTGCTTAAATTTTTATTTTATTTTATTTAAGAAAGGATTAATTAACAAAACCATAAGGTAGGAGGGGTATAACTCCACACAATTCCCACCACCCAATCTCCATATCCCACCCCCTCCCCTGATAGCTTTCCCATTCTCTATCCCTCTGGGAGCATGGACCCAGGGTCATTGAGGGTTGCAGAAGGTAGAAGGTCTGGCTTCTGTAATTGCTTCCCAGCTGAATATGGGCGTGCCTCTCCCAATCCAAACCAAATAATATTGCATCTGCCGATCACAACCTAACCAACGCAACGATTGCCACCTCAACATGCTTCACCTCAGACTGTGTCCAGAGACTTCACGTGTGGAATGACAACCCTTCAGCTTCATTACTGCTTAAATTCTAATGTTAATGTTATAATATAGGTTTGCAAACTTTCTTCTCTTTGCTGCAGTTGTCTCTAATCAGACCAACCCTGGTTTGATGAAAATGGGAAGCTTCATGACTACTTTTCCTGGTCCAAGTTTGGGTCACACGCTTATTTTAGGTTGGACTATGTGAAATTGTCATTTGGTCATAGTGGTTAAACCTCAACCATTTTGTCACATGGTTCAACCTAATGGGAAGCCAGCAACTCCTCCAATGCATGGACCATTAAATTGTATTCTTAGGTTTCAATCTCGTGATACTTACCCTTTGTTTTGCTTTTCTGCTTCTCCCCATCTAACTTGGATGATTCTGCACCTTTGTGTCAGTCCTATCCTCTCCAATACTTACTATAATTTGGACTCACACAAGTGTTTGCTATCTAATATTTAAAATATTTAAATAGGTAATTTTGTTCTTAATTTCTCTTTGCCTTCTTTGGGCATGTTAGACATTGCTACAAACCAATAAGCTTTTGAGAAGCAAGCAAACTTATTTTGCAAGTAACTTTTCCAGTGGCTATGCTAAGGGATATATGTCTTTAATGTTTTCAGAATCTCAAATAGTGTCCCTTCATCAAATATACTCCAAGTAACTGGAATTTTAATTAAAAGTGTGTGTGCTTCAAAGCAGTCTCCTCAGATTCCCAATAGTACTTCCATGTTTAGACATCTCATACAGAGAATTCTCAAGTCATCATTTAAGTTTTATAAAAATATATTTTATTTGCAGAGAGAGAGAGAGAGAGAGAGAGAGACCACAGAGCACTACTTACCTCTGGCTTATGGTGGTGCTGGGGATTAAACCTGGAACTTTGGAGCCTCAGCCAGGTAAATATTTTTAGCATAGTCATTGTTATTTCCTCTGCCCCCATTATTTAATTTTTTTCTTTCTTATCTTCCCAACTCTTGGGATTTTTCCATACATCATAATTTAAGGGGATCCATTAAATGGAGACTTAGACACTCATTCCATTCAAAATCTTTTTTTTCCAACCCATTTATTCACTCAGTGCTGACCACCCATTGTGAAGTCTTTCTACATGCTTAGGACTGGGTCTGAACCATTGCTGAACACACCAAACTGAGCAAGATTGGTCCCACTCCCAATGAATTTAGGTAATCAGAAAGGAAAGCAAGGTGGTAGGGTGCTACTGTAAAAAGCATCATGAGGAACCAGGTAGTGATGGCGCACCTGTTAGAGCTCACACATTTCCTTCCTTGTGTAAGCATCATGTTCAAATTCCTGGTCCCCACCAGCAGTGGGGGAAGCAACATGAGTGGTGAAGCAGTGCTGCAGGTGTCTATCTTTCTTCCTCTTTATCTCCCCTTCACTTTCAATCTCTCTGTCTCTGTTGAAAAGAAAACAGGAAGAAAAAAGAAAGGCTACTGGGAACAGTGGATTCATAATACAAGCACCAAGCCCAGCAATGATCTAATGGCAATAAAAAATAAAAAGTGTTGCTGAAACACCAATGAGGGAAATAATTAGTTATTGGCAGGAGAAATAAAAGAAGGCTTCACGGAAATGGTATTAAATGGACCTTGATAACTTGGAATCCACTAAATTAGAGGCAAATAAAATAAGCAACAAATGCATGCACAAAAGCAGAACCTCAAAAAGTAGAGTAAGAGAATGACCTCTATTAAAAAGACCAGGACAACAAATGCTGCCAAGGATGTGGAGAAAATGGGGCTCTTACTTAGTCACTGGAAATGTAAACTGGTTCCGTCTCTATAAAACAGTATGGAAATTTCTAAAACAAAACAAAACAAGCAAACAAACAAAAAAAGCCCTGCCAAATGATGCAACTATTCTTTTCCTGAGTATTTATCCAAAAAATAATAATAATAAAACAGCAGTCATCCAAAAAGTTTATGCAGTGGGTGGGGAAAATAGCAAAGAAAATAACAAAAAGACCTCCAAATCTGAGAACTGAGATCCCTCCACATCACCACAAGCCAAAAGTGAGCAGTCCTCTGGGAGAAGAAGGAGATGGTCAGAAGGAGAAGGAGGCAGGGAGGGAAAGGGGGAGGGGGCATGGGAAGGGGAAGGGGAAGGGGAAGAAGAAGAAGGAGAAGGAGAAGGAGAAGGAGAAGGAGAAGGAGGAGAAGGAGAAGGAGAAGGAGATCGCATATATTTATGTTTATTGCAGTTTTACTTATAATAACCAATACTTGGAAATAACCCAATTACTCCATTGGCTATTAGGTTACAGATAAATGGTCAAAGAAGTTGGGGTATATATGCACTATGGAATACTACTCAGCTTTAAGAAAAGATGATATATTTCCTTTTGCTGAAATGTGGATTGAACTGGGAGGGATCATACTAAATGAAATAAGCTAGAAGAAGAGAAAGACATACTTAATGATCTAACTCATCTATGGGATTTAAGAAATAAAACAAGGGGGGAAAATGGGATAAAATAGAAAGAAATCTTTCTTTTTTATTTTTTTGTCAACTTCTTTTACTAAGGAAATGCTAACTTACAGGGTGTTGCTGTCAAAGGGGTACAGTTCCACGTTTCCTCAAGATAGGTCCCAGTATACTTGCACCTCTAATCATTATCCTCTCCCACCACGGGGTACTCGGTCCCCAAGCTCACATAGTAGCCCCTTCTGCCCTCTCCGTTGTCTCTGGATCTGCCATGATCCACTGAGTAAACTCTTATTCCATGCCTGCAGATCCGAGGCTCCTAAAAGGAAGAGAGTTGGGGAGAGAGATGACTTTGGAGGTGGGCAAGGTGTGCTAACACATATTTTGGTACCCTCAGATGATTACAGTCTTTTAAAAAAATAACATAATAAAGAATAAAATGAAAAAGTTAGAATAAACACAATAGCCCTGAATGCAATCAAAATAAGTCAGACAACAGAGAAAAAAATTAATTCAATATTCCATATTCAAGTTCAATTCTTTTAAAAAATATTTTTATTTATTTATTATTGGATAGAGACAGAGAGAAATTGAGAGGGGTTGGGGAGACAGAAAGGGAGAAATGCAAAGAGATACCTGCAGCCCTACCTTACCACTTGTGAAGCTTTCCCTCTGCAGATGGGGACCGGGGGCTTGAATCTGGGTCCTTGCTCACTATAATGTGAACGCTTAACCAGGTGCACCACCGCCTGGCCCCATAAGTCCAGTTCTTTAGCCACTGTGCCAATAATGGCAATAAAAAAATAAAAATTAACAGTGAAACACCAGTGAGGGAAGTAAGTAGTTGTTAGTAGGAGAAATAAAAGAAGGCTTCACAGAAGTGGTATTAACTGGACCTTGATAAATTGGAATCCACTAAACTAGAGACAAAGTATAGTAAGTACAATAAAAATTTTATTTTGAGTGTGAACTCAGACCACAGAGGACTCTCTCCTTATTTCCTAAGTAGAGATTATTATATGTATTTATTATCCACAATCACAGACAACTAATTCTATTTTCATAAACTTTATCGATTCCACTAAGTTCTTTACAGCTGCTGATTTTATATACTCTTCTCATCAAACTGCAGGTTGATTATTTCACTTTGTACAGATTGTAGTAATTAGATTGCTTACTTTAATGGCATGATAGTTTCTGCCCATTTTTCCAGTGACACTGCTGACATAGCACAGTTTATCTCACTTTATTGCATTGTTCTTATTAAATCTTCTACAGCTAACTAAGCTCTATCCCTTGGGAATTTCCTGGGTTGTGCAAATTCTTATTTCTGTCTTGCTTTGGTATTTCAAAGATGAGCAAAATTTTGAATTAGTCTTATCTTTCAGTAAATACAATCTTGTGGTTCCAAATGAAGGGTTGTTTTGATTATTGATCACTGTGTAATCAACTATGCCAAACATTAGTGGCTTAAATAACAGCCACTGTTTATTGTGCTTAATAATTCTACAGGTGATTGGACTTAGTCACATGGTTCTGCTCTATCTGACATTGGATAGGGCTGCAGTCATTGGTGGCTTTATTACAATGGTGTTTCTAAACTGACTAGGTGACATGGTTGGTGGTGACACTGACAGTTGATCGGTAGATCAAGGAAGTCTCTTGAACAAAGCACTTTAGGTCTTCTCCATTCCCTCTTTCTTCATGGTTTAAATTTCTTAAAGCATGGTTTTGGCCCCTAGACCTACTAGCACATGAAAGCAGAAGCTGCAGGTCTCTCAGAGCTTAACCTTGGAGTGACAGTGTCATTTTTTTAAAAAAATTTTTATTTAAGAAAGGATTAATGAACAGAAACATAACGTAGGAGGGGTACAACTCCACACAATTCCCACCACCCAATCTCCATATCCCACCCCCTCCCATGATAGCTTTCCCATTCTCTATCCCTCTGGGAGCATGGACCCAGGGTCGTTGAGGGTTGCAGAAGGTAGAGGGTCTGGCTTCTGTAATTGCTTCCCCGCTGAACATGGGCGTTGACTGGTCGGTCCATACTCCCACTCTGCCTCTCTCTTTCCCTAGTAAGGTGTGTCTCTGGGGAAGCTGAGCTCCAGGACACATTGGTGGGGTCTTCAATCCAGGGAAGCCTGGCCAGCATCCCGGTAGCATCTGGAACCTGGTGATTGAAAAGAGAGTTAACATACGAAGCCAAACAATTTGTTGAGCAATCATGGATCCCAAGCTTGGAATAGTGGAGAGGAAGTGTTAGGGAGGTACTCACTGCAAACTCTAATGTACTTCTGCTTTCAGGTATATATTTTGCAGTAGTTTATGGAACATAAGCTCTCTCTCACAGAAACTGGTGTATGTCTAGGTTATGGGACTTTGTTAGAAAGTGAACTACTTGAGATGAAATTAGAGTGTACTATAAAAGGAAAGGTCTCACCCGAGTAATGAAGCCGAAGGGTTGTCATTCCACATGTGAAGTCTCTGGACACAGTCTGAGGTGAAGCATGTTGAGGTGGCAATCGTTGTGTTGGTTAGGCTGTGATCGGCGGATGCAATATTGTTTGGTTTGGATTGGGAGACGCATATGGAAAGTGGGCCCTGTCCAAGGGTTCCAGGACTGGGGGAAGTAGGGGCTCTATAGTGGAGATGTGAGGTTCCTGCTGTCTTAGGGTTCAAAAAGACAATTGATAGTTAATGTTATCATCACATTATTTGGTAATTGGGTTAACTTTGAAAAGTCCTTTTGTTATGGTTTGCTATACAGTATCCAGTATCTTATAAATAGCTGTGCTATTGGATGCTTCTAATCTACTTGGTCTAGGCTTTTGAGGGAGTCCGCATATCAAATACACAGCCTATATATTAAAAAGATTCAGTTTGTGATTTGAGAAACTTTGAGACATACAACTGATTTTCCCCCTCTCATATTAGTTAACTACTGATTTATATGTCTACATTTTGCTAGGAGTGTACATAAACACCATTCCCACCACCAAAAGACTGTGACCCATCCCTCCCACCCACTCCCACCCCCCACTGGCCCAGGAAGATGCATGTCTACCCCTCACCACAGGGTTTTTACTTTGGTGCCCTACTTACAATTTGATCAGGTCCTGCTTTTAGTTTCTCTTTCAGATCTTCTTACTCAACTTCTGTTGATGAGTGGGATCATCCCATACTCATCTTTATCTTTCTGACTTAGTTCACTTAACATAATTCCTTCTAACTCTGTCCAAGATGGGTCAGAGAAGGTGGGTTCATTGTTCTTGATAGCTGCATAGTATTCCATTGTGTATATATACCACAGCTTTCTCAGCCACTCATCTGTTGTTGGGCACCTGGGTTGCTTCCAGGTTTTAGCTATTATGAATTGTGCTGCTATGAACATAGGAGTACACACCTCTTTTTGGTTGGGTGCTATGGAGTCCTTGGGATATAACCCCAGGAATTACTGGATCATATGGAAGGTCCATGTCTAGCCTTCTGAGAGTTTTCCAGACTGCTTGCTCTCCACAGAGGCTGCACCGGTTTACATTCCTACCAGCAATGTAAAAGGGTTCCTCTGTCCCCACATCCTCTCCATCATTTGTTGCTGTTGTCCTTTTTGATGTATGCCATTCTTACAGGAGTGAGGTGGTATCTTAGTGTTGTCTTAATTTGCATTTCTCTGACAATCAGTGACCTAGAGCAGTTTTTCATATGTTTGTTAGCCTTTTGGATCTCCTCTGAGGTGAATGTTTTGTTCATATCCTCTGCCCATTTTTGGAGGGGGTCATTTGCTTTTTTGGTGCTAAGTTTGCTGAGCTCTTTATATATTTTGGTGATTAGTTTCTTGTCTGATGTCTGGCATGTGAAGATCTTCTCCCATTCTGTGAGGGGTCGCTCTGTTTGTTTAATAGTTTCTTTGGATGTGCAGAAGCTTTTCAATTTGATGTAGTCCCATTGGTTTGTTTCTGCTTTTGTCTTCCTTGCAATTGAGTTTGATTCATCAAAGATGTCCTTGAGGTATATGTGGGAAAGTGTTTTACCAATGTTTTCCTCTAAGTATTTGATTGATTCTGGTCTGACATCTAGGTCTTTGATCCATTTGGAGTTGATTTTTGTTTCTGGTGAGATAAAGTGGTTTAATTTCATTCTTCTGCATGTTTCAACCCAGTTTTCCCAGCACCATTTATTGAAGAGAGCCTCCTTTTTCCATTTAATCCTTTGGGCCCCCTTATCAAAGATTAGATGCCCATAGGTGTTGGGATTTACTTCTGGGCTTTCAATTCTGTTCCACTGGTCTGTGTGCCTATTTTTGTTCCAGTACCATGCTGTTTTGATGATGATGGCTTTATAATATAGTTTAAGGTCTGGGAGTGTGATGCCTCCATTTCTGTTTCTTTTCCTCAAGATGGTTTTGGCAATTCTAGGTGTTTTCAGGTTCCAGATAAATGATTGTAGTGTTTGCTCTATTCTCTTAAAGAAGCTTGGTGGAATTTTGATGGGTATTGCATTAAATTTGTATATGGCTCTGGGGAGAATATTCATTTTGATGATGTTTATTCTTCCAATCCATGAGCATGGGATATCTTTCCATTTCTTGGTATCAGTTTCTATTTCCTTGAGTAGCGACTCATAGTTTTCAGCATACAAGTCTTTCACTTCTTTGGTCAACTTTATTCCTAGGTATTTGATTGATTTTGCTGAAACAGTAAATGGGAATGATTTGTGGATGTCTTCTTCTTCAGATTTAGTGTTTGCATAAAGAAATGCCACTGATTTTTGTACATTGATTTTGTAGCCTGATACCTTGCTATATTGCCTAATAACTTCCAGTAATTTTCTACTGGATTCTTTAGGTCTTTCTATGTATACTATCATATTATCTACAAATAGTGAGAGCTTGACTTCTTCCCTTCCAATCTGTATTCCTTTGATTCCTTTCTCTTGCCTGATTGCTATGGCAAGAACTTCCAATACTATATTGAAGAGTAACGGTGACAGTGGACAGCCCTGTCTAGTCCCCGATCTGAGGGGGAATGCTTTCAGCTTCTGTCCATTGAGTATGATGTTGGCTGTAGGTTTGCTATATATAGACTCCACTATCTTGAGGAATTTACCATCTATTCCCATTTTTTGTAGAGTTTTGAGCATGAATGGGTGTTGGATTTTGTCAAAGGCTTTCTCTGCATCTATTGAGATAATCATGTGGTTTTTGGCTTTGCTTTTATTGATGTGATGAATGACATTGATTGATTTACGGATGTTGAACCAGCCTTGCATTCCTGGGATGAATCCCACTTGGTCATGATGAACAATCTTTTTGATGTGTTGCTGTATTCGGTTGGCCAAGATCTTGTTTAATATTTTGGCATCTATGTTCATCAGAGATATTGGTCTGTAGTTTTCCTTTTTTGTTCTGTCCCTATCTGCTTTTGGTATCAGGGTGATGTTGGCTTCATAAAAGGTGGAAGGGAGTATTCCTGTTTCTTCAATCTTATGGAATAGCTTAAGAAGTATGGGTATTAACTGTTTCCTGAAAGTTTTGTAGAATTCGTTTGTGAAGCCATCTGGTCCAGGACTTTTGTTGTTGGGGAGATTCTTAATAACAGTTTCAATTTCTTTGTCTGTGATTGGTGCATTTAGATTTTGTAGTTCTTCTTGGTTCAGTTTTGGAAGTGCATAGGTTTCTAGGAATTGTTCCATTTCTTCCAGATTCTCTAGCTTGGTGGCATATAGTTCTTTATAGAAGTTTCGCAGAATTCTCTGGATTTCTGTGGTGTCAGTTGTGATATCTCCTGTATCGTTTACAATTCTATTAATTTGAGTCTTCTCTCTTTTTTGTTTGGTGAGTCTGGCTAGGGGTTTGTCAATTTTGTTTAATCTTTCAAAGAACCAACATTTGGCTTCATTGATCTTTTGTATGGTTCTTTTATTTTCGATGTTGTTTATTTCTGCTCTAACTTTAGTGATTTCTGTCCTTCTGGTTGCTTTAGGGTTCCTTTGTTCCTCTTCCTCTAGGTCCTTGAGGTGTGCAGTAAGATCGTTCATTTGAGCTTCTTCTTGGTGTTTAATATGTGATTGTATGGCTATAAGTTTCCCTCTCAGTACTGCTTTAGCTGTGTCCCAAATATTTTGATAGGTTGTGTCTTCATTTTCATTAGTTTCCAGGAACATTTGAATTTCCTGCTTGAGTGAGTCTCTGACCCAGTGGTTCTTAAGGAGCATGTTGTTTAGTTTCCAAATTCTGAGTCTTTTAATAATTTTCTGTTTGTTGTTAAATGTTAGTTTTACTCCACTGTGGTCTGAAAAGATACTTGGGATGATTTCAATGCTCTTGAATTTATTGATGCTGTCTTTGTGGCCTAACATGTGGTCTATCCTTGAGTATGTGTTATGTGGATTTGAAAAGAAGGTGTATTCCAGTTTTTTGGGGTGGAGGAGTCTGAAAATGTCTAAGAGGTCTAGTCTGTCGATCTCTTCATTCAATTCTCTTGTCTCTTTATTGGTTCTCTGCTTTGTTGATCTGTCTAAGTGTGAGAGTGGGGTATTGAAGTCTCCCACTATTATTGTATTACTATTGATGTATTTTTGAAATTCTTTCAGTAGATGCTTAATGTATTTAGATGGTCCCTCGTTGGGTGCATAGATGTTAATAATTGTTAAGTCTTCTTGGCTGATTGATCCTCTAATCATTATGTAATGTCCTTGCCTATCTTTTATTACTTTATTTAATTTAAAATCTATCGTGTCTGAGATGAGAATGGCTGTTCCTGCCCTTTTTTGTGGTCCGTTAGCCTGTATGATAGTTTTCCATCCTTTCACTTTAAGTCTGTGTTTATCTTGTTGTGACAGATGGGATTCTTGCAAGAAGCATATGGTTGGGTTATGTTTTCTGATCCATCCCCCCACCCTGTGCCTTTTGATGGGTGAGTTTAAGCCATTGACATTTATTGATATTATGGATTTAATGTATTGTAGTGCCATTGTTCTAAAAAAAAATTGTTTGCTCTGATATATTGCAAGTATTATAGTGATTTTCTTGTTTATATGAGGTCTTTTAGTACCTCTTTCAGGGCCAGCTTGGTGATGGTTGCCTCCTTTAACTGTTGTTTATCTAAGAAGGTTTTGATCCCTCCATCTAGTTTGAATGAAAGTCTAGCAGGATATATTATCCTTGGTTGAAACCCTTTTTCATTCAGGGCTCAATAGATATCTTGCCACTCCCTTCTGGCTTTTAGAGTTTGAGTGGAGAAGTCTGCAGATAATCTTATGGGTTTTCCCATGTATGTGACTTTTTGTTTCTCTCTTGCAGCCTTTAGGATCCTTTCTTTATCCTTACTTCTTCTCATTGTGACTATGATGTGTCTTGGTGTCTTCAGGTCTGGGTTTATTCTGTTTGGTACTCTCTGGGCCTCTTGAATCTTGATATCCTTTCTGTTATTCAGGTCTGGAAAGTTTTCTTCTATTATTTCCTCTAGAATGTTTGCTTGCTCTTCCTCTCTTTCTTCCTCTGGCAGGCCAATTATACGAATGTTACTTCTTTTGAGATCATTCCATATGTCTCTGTTGTTGTTTTCAGTGTCTCTCAATCTCTTTTTAAGCTCTTTCACCTCTTTCTTTGTTTTCTCTAACTCATCCTCTGTCTGACTAATTCTGTTTTCTGCTTCTGTTAGTCTGCTTTCCCTTGCGTCAGCTTCTTTCTTCATTACAGCTATTTCAGCTTTCAGTTCTCTGATTGCCTCAAGATAATCAGTATTTTCCTTGGGATCTCAACTGTTGTTTCCCTAATACTGCCATTCCTTTCCTCCAATGTTGTTTTCATTTCTGTGATTAATAAGTTTATTATTGCTTGCATACTTTTCTTATCTATGGTTACTTCTGGCTGATTTGTAGTTTCTTCTGGGCTCTTGTCTTCATTCATTGGGGTAGCAGTTTTATTTGTTTAATCTACCCATTTTTTTATTTATGTGTTTCTTTTTTTTTATGCTCTGTTGTTCCTCAGTTGTTGTGTCTTGAGTACAAGCAACACTGTACTAAATACCTTTATGACAATTGCACTCACCAACCTCAGGAATTACAATAGCAACTGAAGTAAGTATTGAAGTAGTTTAATCGTTACCAGTTAGCCAAACAATTTCTCCAGTCCGTGAAATAATAGTAACCAAATCCCAGTGAAGAAAGTGAAAAGAAAGAAGGGATAGCAAGAATAGACAGTTATGCAAATCTACTATCCACTGTATATTCTAGGTGTAACAAGAGGGGAAAGGGAACTAGAGCAGAGATACACACATAGAGAGTCCACTCTGAGTCAGATTTCTTCCCCAAAATAATTCACAAATTCAGAAAGGCAAAGAAGAAGGAAGAAGTGTATGACAAGATTAAAAAAAAAAGAGAGAGAAGAGAGAAAAAAGGGAGAAGATAAGTAAAAGAGTTGTAATTAAAGAGCAGTGAAGGGAAATTCCCAAATGTGTATCAGTGAATTCAAAAAAGCACCCTGTTTGGTGGTGTGGGGTATCCTGCTAGGAGCTGGTCCCCAGGGACTGCTTATGGGGGGGGGAAGGAGGTATGCTTGAAAATTAAAAGGAAGAAAAAAGAATTTTTTCCCCTACTCTAATTCTTAACCCAAATTAAGTTATAGTCACCTCCTTGTCACCGCTATGACCCCTTATTGCCTGGCCTGCTAAAGGCAGAAAATCCTACTGTTCCAGGAGATGTGTTCGGAGCTCAGCGGCTAGCAGCTTCTCAGTCCGCCATCTTCCGGGAAACCCCCCCTCCAGACTTTTTTAAAGAATTTCTCGAAAATGAAAACTAGCTCCAAGTCCTTTGATCCAATGAGAGCTATACTTAAGAAGTCTTTGGATCTGCCCTCAGGGTCGCGGTGGTCCCTGGAGACTCCCAAGAGAAAGCCCCCGAGCTATAGTGCTCCCTCCGGATCCTCTGCCGGCCACCCAGCAGCGCTCTGCAACCGGCGGAGGAGCTGCCTTCCCGGGCGGAGGACAATGCCCGGCGCACCCACCTTGCCCGGCGCCGCCTGGGAAGTCTCTAGCAGCCGCCCGCTAGTTCGTGCCACCTTTACTCTAATTCTTAACCCAAATTAAGTTATAGTCACCTCCTTGGTGTCACCGATAGGGCCCCTTATTTACTGGCCTGCTAAAGGCAGAAAATCCTACCGTTTCCAGAAGATGTAATCAGAGCTCACGCCGCTAGCGGCTTCTCAGTCCGCCATCTTCCGGGCTCTCTCGATACTGTCAACAGTGTCATTTTTGCTGCACCTTATGGACCTAGAAACTCACAGGGTCATCTTAGAGTCAAAGTGAAAGGTTAGATATCCCACCTTTGAATGAGAGGAATGGCAAAGTATCTTTAATTCACTATGGACTTTCTCCTCTTATTGTGATCAATTCAGTTGGCTCTGACACTGTGTGTATCATATAATGTATCTCTGACATTGTCCAATATTTTTATAAGTGTTCATATTTGCTTCATTATGTTAGATTTTCTTTTTATTCTTTATTGGTGGATTAATGTTTTGCATTTGACAGTAAATTTAATAGTTTGTACATGTATAACATTTTTCAGTTTTCCACATAACAATACAATCCCCACTAGGTCCTCTGTCATCCTTTTTGGATCTGTGCTCTCCCCCCACACCCCAGTATGTTAGATTTTCTTTCATTCTTCCCCCCTCCTCCAGGGTTTTTGCTGGGGTTTGGTGCAGGCACTATGAATCCACTGCTCCTAGTGGCCATTTTGTCCTTTCATTTTCATTGGATAAGAGAGGGAGACATTGAAAGGAGAAGGGGAGATAGAGAGGGAGAGAAACAGAGAGTCTTACTTCATATTCACTTCAACACTTGTGAGGAGCCAGGGGCTTGAACCAAGATCCTTGCAAGGTCTTTGCACTTCCTACTATGTGTGCTTAACCCTATGTGCCATCACTCAGCCCCCTATGTTAGATTTCTATTTATTTTTTAATATTTATTTATTTATTTATGATAGAGAGAGAGAGAGACCAGAGCACTGCTCAGCTTTGGGAACTGAACCTGGGACCTCAGAACCTCAGGCATGAAAGTCTTTTGAGTAATCATTATGCTGTCTCCTTAGTTACCCCCTTTCCCCCCCTAATATCTTTATTTATTGCATAAAGAAATCCAGAAATAAAGAGGGAAGGGGGTCATAGAGAGGGAGAGAGACAGAAAGACACCTGCAGCACTGCTTTACTACTCGCAAAGCTTTTCCCCTGCAGGTGGGGACCGGGGTTTCCAACCCTGGGTCCTTACGCATTGTAATACATGCGCTCAACCAGGTGAGCCACCACCCAGCCCTTTCTTCCCCCTATTTTAAAAAATGATTTTTTAACTAGTGACTTAATAATGGTTTACAAAATAATACGATTATAGGGGTATAGTTTCACAGTGGATCTACTACCACAGTTCTGTGCCTGCCCCTCCCAGGATAGCCACCATAGTTCTCCCAAAATCTTAAGGACAATTTGGATACATTTAAAAAAAAGTAAGTCTATGTGTTGCAATTATTTATATTGCATTTGTGAATAAAAGCATGTGGTAGCTGTATTTCAGAGAATGGTAGGTCATTTGGAAACAGATAAAAACTGTAGCAATAAGAGTACTTGAACTTAAAATATTGAAGGATAAAAATCCTTGCCTTTACCTCTGAGCTCCTTACCCTATACATTTTTTTTTTTTAATTCAGAGTCCGGTGATGGGAGATAGCATAATCATTATGCAAAATGCTTTCATGCCAGAGGCTCCAGGGTCTCAGGTTCAATCCTAGACACCATCATAAGCCAGAGTTGAACAGTGCTCTGATGAAGAGAAAGAGAGGAGGGGAGAGGGTCAGTAGTGCTAGAGAAATGAAAGTGGTCCAGGATAGTCAGTGGAGCCCATGAGGCCATCCCAGATGTGTGCTTTGGTTCCTTCCCAGTTCTCTGTGGTCTCTGTGGGCACCTAGATGCTCCAACACATGCCTCTGTTCCCAGGTGTTTCTCTTATGTGTGACATCATGACATGACTGAATCGTCTTCTCAGACTCCACATCCTTCTTTACTTCTCATGATCCCCACATTTGGATCCCCCAGGTGTGTTTTTTAATCCTTTGACCTACTGTCCTGTTATCTCATGAGCCCTTTATCTCTTAACTTGTTAGGATCTAGGGAGAGGGTGTCATAGAGATGCTGAGTTATATAACTCTTAATTTTTTAGGCGGCGGGGGGGGGGGTTATCCCAGAATTAAGATCTAAAGGGTCTTGGCAGTTTTTTCTTGGCAACTTGTAATGTTGTGGGCAAACAGTATTGATTTTACTTATTTGAAATACTCAGAAAAGGTAAATTCATTGTGGCTGTCCAGGACTGTGAGGTAGGAGGGACAGAAAGGTGCTGAGGGGAAAGGGTAGTGAATCAGAAGTGGTTTTTTTTTTTTTTTGATGGGGGGGTAAAATGTTCTGAAATTTATTGTGGCTACGCATTTTAATTAACAATCATTGCACTTTACATGTTTAATTTGATGATTTAACTTATATCTCAGTAGAGCTGCCTTTTTAAAAGAAAGTAATGAAGAAAGAGATTTCTAAGGATTCAACTTTAGCTAGTGTTCATTTGTCATCTAGTCTTCACAAGCTCCTGGACCCTTCAAGAAAAGTTGTGACAATAGCATGCATCCCTAGCTTTGCTTTCCCTCTTTTCCCAGAACCTTTTGCAGGCCATTCCCCAGCTTCTACAACGTTAGCCTGGATCCCTCAGGCTCTATAACTCACATCCCTCCATTGTGCCTTCTCACTTTAAAGTGATCTGAGATACTTTGTATAAAGGATGAGGCAGCACATAAAAATAACTAGTATTGTACCAATTCATCTCATCTGGTGGCATGGGGAGGATACATCTTTGTAAAGTTTCAGCAACTGTGAGAAATCACAGAAAATTGCCTCCAGTTCGAATGGTGGTAGAGCTATGTTTTTTTTTATTGATCAGTGAGGTAGGTGCAGTGATATTTTACTTGGCAATTTTCCTGCAGCAGTGACATGCAACCAGCCAGGCCATTCAATGGGGTGCCTGTTGCAGGCTCTGTGGATTCCTGGGCCAGTCCGCTCTGTTTTCCCGAGCTGCAAAAGCAACTTGAAGTACACGACATACTAAGGGGGGCACTTCGTTACAGACAAGTTGGAATAGTTTGTTTGACAGCTGAAGTCAGACTGGTTTGATTTTTACATAAAAATAGTTAAACATTGTCTTGACAGGTTTATTCTAATTTGGCAAAGGCAATAATTTTATGGGATGGTAACGGTTTCCTTGCAGTCATGATTCCTGCTGTTACTCTTGCATTTTCTTCTAATTGGCAGATTGATGGGCTCCCAAGAATTTGTTCAAAAATCGTTTCCAGAGAAGGACAGACAAATCAAAAGAACTGGCTTTTTCCCCTGAATGACTCCTTCCAGTAGGAGGCTATTCTTCCACACAATTTACAAATTATTTCTGGCATATTAATGGACTTCTTGCCTACTTAAAGTTAGCTTGTATGAAAGTAATAAATGTGCTTAGTTTAAAAGTCAAATACTACTACAAGACTTATAAAGAAAAACAGCAGGCCAGTCTCCAGTTCTTTCCTCCAATTCCTTCCATAAAATGCCAGAAAATGGTGTGCTGGGAGGTGATGCAGTAGATAAAGTACTAGACTCTCAAGTATGAGGTCCCGAGTTTAATCACCAGCAGCAGATATACCAGAGTGATGGCTACTTCTTTCTCTCTCTCTCCTATCTTTCTCATTAGTAAATAATCTTTAAAAAAATCTAGAAAATGCTTTCATCTTCTTAGCTGTTCCTCCTGTGGTCTACCTTCATATTTCTAAATGATATCAGACTGTTATTTCTTTATTTTTAAATTAATGGATTATAGCCACTAACTTCCTGCCCAGACATACCATAGAGTTAGTTGATCACCTTCCAGTTTTATTACATTTAAAAATTCTATGGTGATACATTTAGCTTTCAAGAGTTTTGCCCTTTCCTCTGCTTTTTCTTCTTTTCCAGCATCTTGTTTTTCTTACTCCCTGAGCATAGCAATCATTTCTCTCTAAAGTTTTGCCTCCTTATGTTATCTCTGTGTCCTTTTTTTAAAAAAAAAGGTTTTCTTTTTTTAATATTTATTTCTTTTCCCACTTGTTGCCCTTGTTGTTTTTTATTGTTGTAGTTATCATTGTTGCTATTATTGATGTCGTCATTGTTAGATAGGAAAGAGAGAAATGGAGAGAGGAGGGAAGACAGAGAGGGGGAGAGAAAGTTAGACACCTGCAGACCTGCTTCACTGCCTGTGAAGCGACTCCCCTGCAAGTGGGAAGTCGGGGGCTTGATCCTTATGCCAGTCCTTGCACTTTGCGCCACATGCACTTAACCCACTGTGCTACCGCCCGACTCCCATCTCTGTGTCCTTTTACAAATTTATTTATGTATTGGAGACAGAGAGAAATTGATATGGGAGGGGGATATAGAGAGGGCAAGAGATAGAGAGACACCTGCAGCTTTTCTTTTTTCTTTTTTTTTATTTATTTTTTATTTAAGAAAGGATAAATTAACAAAACCATAGGGTAGGAGGGGTACAATTCCACACAATTCCCACCACCCAATCTCCATATGCCATCCCCTCCCCTGATAGCTTTCCCATTCTCTATCCCTCTGGGAGCATGGACCCAGGGTCGTTGTGGGTTGCACCTGTAGCTTTTCTTAACTGTTTATGAAAATTTCCCCCTGCAGGTGGGGAGCCAGGCTTGAACCTGGCTCCCTTGTCTCTCTTTGATTGTACCTGTATCTTTGTAAAAATAACTCAACATGCCACTCTAACATGACTCACAGCGTTAGAGCTAATGTGTTCAGGGGGCAGGCTAAGGGGCACAGAACTTTGGTGGGGGGATGTAGTGATTTACACATAGCAAGTGTAGGTATGAAAATACTCCTGAAATACGATATTTTATAAAACAGCCTTAAATCACAAATAAAACCATTTAAAAATTTTAAAGCAAATTGTCAAAGATATTTCAGGATATGGAAAGAGACAAACAAAATAGAGACTACTATAAACTATTTAAACGGGTTTATTTAAACATTCACTTTCCAGTACACATTTTTGTTAAAGTCAAGCTAAGGAAAATCTTTTGCAATTTAATTTTTAAGCTTTTTAAACTTTGGAAGTTACTAGTCTCCTAGGAACATTATATATTGCATTGGACAGGTTCTGGTCAGAATTTATCCCCCAGTTCTTCCCTGCCAGAATGTGATTCCCCCCGGCCCCTTTCCTGACGTAAATCAGGATGCAAAATGTACAAATGTGGGCAGAGCAGTGGCACACCTGAATGTTACCATGAACATGTTACCATGAACAAGGACCCAGGTTCAAGCCCCTGCTCCCCACCTGCAGGTTTCAAAAGTGGTGAAGTAGTGTTGCTGGTTTCTGTCTCTTTCCTTCTCTTCTCTTTCCCTCTCAATTTCTCTATGTCCTATCAAACTAGATAAAGTTGAATAAAGAAACAGAAAAATAAGTCAGAAAAATGTACACATACATACAGAAAAAATATGGTAAAGAAGTTCATCAAAATATTAACAGTGCCTATAATGCCTAAGCTGTATTTGTGTAGCTTTTTTCTCTTATAAGATTTTTTTCACATTGTCCAAATTTTCTCTCTTTTTTATTTATTTATAAAAAGGAGACATTAACAAAACCATAGGATAAGAGGGGTACATCTCCACACAGTTTCCACCACCAGAACTCTGTATCCCATCCCCTCCCATGATAGCCTTCCTATTCCCTAACCCTCTGGGAGTATGAACCCAAGGATGCAGAAGGTAGAAGGTCTGGCTTCTGCAACTGCTTCCCTGATGAACATGGGCGTTGACAGTTCGATCCATACTCCCAGCCTGCCTCTCCCTTTCCCCTGTAGGGTGGGGCTCTGGGGAAGTGGAGCTCTAGGACACATTAGTGGGGTTGTCTGCCCAGGGAAGTCTGGTCAGCATCATGCTAGCATCTGGAACCTGGTGGCTGAAAAGAGAGTTAACATACAAAGCCAAACAAATTGTTGAACAATCATGAACCTAAAGGCTGGAATAGTGCAGATGAAGAGTTGGGGGATACTCCATTTTGTAGATAGCTAGTAGGCATATTTTAGTTAAATTCCAAAGGGACTGTGGCTATACTAGTTTTTCTTTTTTCTTTATTTTTTTTTCCCCCTGAGCCTGAAATCTGATATGCAGGTGAATCCAAGTTATTGTCTGGGGAGGTGATGTCATGGCTGGAAAAGGAACAGAAAGCTGTATCAGGGAAGAGAGTAGCTCCCTAATATGAGAAAGGTGTATAAATATTGTTGACTGTAAACCCCATTGATTTGATTTGGTCTGGGGCCCATATTCAGCTTAGGAGCCTATGTGACCTCTGGATCCCTGTAGATCTGAGCTGTGGTCATATTTCAACTCAATCTTCAAAATGCAGTGATGGGTGGGGCCAGGCGGTGGCACACCTGGTTAAGTGCATACATTACAATGCACAAGGACTTGGGTTCAAGCCCCTTGTCCCCACCTGCCAGGGGAAATCTTCACGAATGGTGAAGCAGGGCTGCAGGTGTCTCTCTGTCTCTTTCTCTCCCTCTCTTCTCAATTTCTCTCTGTCTCTATCAAATAATAAATAAAAATATTTTTAAGTGGGTGAGGTGATTGGTTACTAAGAAATTTCATGTTAGAAGGAGCATAAAATATCCATCAGAATTTACAAATAAGAGCCTAAAAAATCTAGCAATCATGGACCCAACAGACAATACAGGAGAAACTACAGATTTGCCACATTTCTTGAATCTCACACAAAGGATTAAGCTCCCTAGAAGCCTCACCTCAGTGGGGGGTGAGAGGGCAGGCCATCTTTTATTATATTGTAACTTTTCTTGGGGAGGGAGGGGGGAATCTTTTTCTTCTCTTTTTGTGTCCAGTTGAACTCCAGTCTCAACATCCCTTTACACAAATAAACATATTAGTTAAAAAAAAAAGACACTACAACTCCTCACTCCTCAGCTCTTTGAGAGGAAAAGGTGGGGAAGATAACTGATTACTGCCAGGGCAATTGGGCAGTTGCCAATATAGAGGCTGCAGCAGCCAACACGTCTTGTTGCTCAAAAGCTCTACTGAGAATAGATTGTAAATCTTCTTCCAGTCGTGGAAGGTTGGTTGTATGGTTGCCAGCTTGCTCAAACAGAAGAGGATATCGAACAATTATAGGGGCAGCTCAGGGAGTCAGGCACAGATGGTCTTCACTGTGATTGCAGATGGAATCTGGGGACCAGGAGGGATCCAGGCAGATTTAAATCTCACATGAATCTGAAGTTATAGTCTGGATTGGGCTTTGCATACCTGACATGGGGACTTAATCACTGAAAATCTCCAGGAGGGGTAGGTATATGATATTGTCCAATTTCTGACACACTGTGTTTAAGGGAGACAAATCGCAGTATTTCTAGATTAAGGCGAACTTCACTGGGGCAGTTCAACAGTTATGTCCAGTATGTGAAAACATTTATCACATTGTTGGGCATCTAAGGAGTGTTTAATACATGTAAGCTATCCCAAGGAGGCTTAAGTTGTTGCAGTATTATCACACCTTGGTGCCTGTTACTAGTTATTCACATGCATTTCTCTCCCCCAACCAGATCAACACTCCATTTGCTGAACTGATTGTAGTTGGCAGGGAGAGAGCAAACTACAGGAACAAACATGGATTCCTTTCATTTAATATTGGAGTCACATGACACAGGGTAGTGGGGCTGCTTGAAGTCTCCCACAGAGTAGCAAAGCATTCATTGATTCTAACCAACTGCTGTACAGATATGCAGGGATTATGATTTCGCTTTGGATGTGACTTCTGTTACAAAGTAAAGCAGAAATAAGTAAGTAAAGGAGAAGGAAGGGAGGGGAGGACTTTTAAAAAAATATTTATTTATTTATTTATTTATTTATTTATTTATTTTTGCCTCCAGGGTTATTGCTGGGACTCGGTGCCTGCACTATGAATCCACTGCTCTTGGAAGCCGTTTTTCCCACTTTGTTGCCTTTGTTGTTACACTTGTTGTTGTCATTATTATTGTTGTCATTGCTGGTGTTGTTGTTGGGTAGGACAGAGAGAAATCGAGAGAGGAAGGGAGACAGAGGGGGGAGAGAAAGATAGACACCTGCAGACCTGCTTCACAGGAGGGGAGTCTGGGGCTGAAACTGGGTTCCTTACTCTACTCCTTGTGCTTTGCACCATGTGCACTTAACCTGCTGTGCTACCGCCCGACTCCCCCCCCCCCTCGTCCCCGTAATGCTTTACAAGTGTAGCCATTGATATGTGAGTACAGTTTCATTCTGTGGCAGGACCCTACAGTTCTTTTCTATGCCTTCTGTCCCCTTCTTCCCTCAAGTCTTTGATGCAATACACTATGCCCAATCCATGTTTCACTTTGTGTTCTGTTCCTATTTTTCAAGTCCTGCTTATAAGTGAGATCATTTGGTATTTGTCCTTCTCTTTTTTTGGCTTATTTCACTTAACATGATATCTTATAGTTCCGTCTAAGATGACTCAAAGGCCATGACCTTGCCATTTTTAACACCTGAGTAGTATTCTGCCATGCACATATCCCACAGTTGTTTTTTTTTAACCACTCACCTGCCAATGGACATCTGGTTTGCTTTCAGATTTTGGCTATTACAAACTGCTGCTATGAACACAGATATACACAAATCTCCTCTGAGAAGTGTTTTTGTTTCCTTTGGGGAAATCCTCCAGGAGATAAATTGCTGAGTCATAGGGGATGTGTATTTCTGGTGTTCTGGGAAATTGCCAGACTGTTTCCCATAAAGGTTGGGCCAATGTACACTTCCACCAGCAGTATATAAGTGTCCCTTTCTCCCCACATCCTCTCCAGTATTTGTTACTACTGTCCTTTCAGATGTATGACATTCTCACAGGTATAAAGTGGTGTCTCGTTGTTGTCTTTATTTGCATTTCTTTGATGATCAGTGACTCTGAGTACCTTTTCATGTGATTGTTGGCCCTTTGGATCTCTTCTTTGGTGAAGTTTCTGTCCATGTCCTTGCCCCACTTTCTTTCTCTCCTTCTCTCTCTTTTTCTTTCTTCTTTTTAAAATTGATTTAATAATGACTGACAAGACCGTAGGAGAAGAGGGATACAATTCCACACAGTTCCCACCACCAGAGTTTTGCATCCCATCCCCTCCATTGGAAGTTCTCCTGTTCTTTATCCCTCTGGGAGTATGAACCCAGGATCATTATGAAGTGTAGAAGGTGGAAGGTCTGACTTCTGTAATTGCTTCTCCACTGAGCATATGTGTTGGCAGGTCAATCCATACTCCCTAGTGGGGCAGGGCTCTGGAGAGGTGGGGTTTCAGGGTACATTGGTGAGGTTGTTTGCCCAGGGAAGTCAGGTTGGCATCATGGTAGCAGCTGCAACTTGGTGACTAAAAAAAGCATTAAGATATAAAACAGAACAAATTGATAATCAGGAATCTAAAGGTAATAATATAGCTGATGAGATCTGGGGTCTCCGTTTTGGAAAAAGCTAGTAGGTCTCTTTTAGGTATATTCCAAGGGGCCCATGACTTTACTAATTTTTTGCTTGAGCTTGACAGCTAACATGCAGGTCTTGCCCCACTTTCTTTTTTTTATGTTTTATTTATTTATTTATTATTGTATAGAGACAGAAATTGAGAGGAGAAGATAGAGAGGGAGAGAGACACCTGTAGCCCTGCTTCACCACTTGTGAAGTTTCCCCCCTGCAGGTGGGGACCAGAGGCTTGAACTTGGATCCTTGTGCACTGAAATGTGCATGCTTAACCAAGCACGCCACCACCTGGCCCCCCTTACCCCACTTTCTAATGGGATGTGTGCGTGCTGAACTCTGTGTATTTTGATTATTAGTAGAAAGGGCATTTCTAGGTGATCTACTATATATGAGTAACTGTGCTGAACCCAGTGGACAATTGCAAATTGTGACTTGCATTATTCTGATAGAACATGGATGCATTTTAAAAATGTGAAATGTGGGAGTTGGGTGATAGCACAGCAGGTTAAGCGCAGGTGGTGCAAAGCGCAAAGTCTGAGGATCCCGGTTTGAGCCCACGGCTCCCCACCTGCAGGGCAGTCGCTTCACAGAAGGTGAAGCAGGTCTGCAGGTGTCTGTCTTTCTCTCCCCTTCTCTGTCTTCCCCTCCTCTCTCCATTTCTCTCTGTCCTATCCAACAACGATGGCATCAACAACAATAATAACTACAACAATAAAAAAATAAGGGCAACAAAAGGGAATAAATAAATAAATATAATTTTTTAAAAATTAAAAAAAATGTGAAATGCAAGTACAGGAATAATAAGCCATTTTTTTGTTACATGATAATTTCTGTGTAAACATTAGATGACATGAGTTTAAAGATGGACCCCCCCCAACACAAGCGTGAGTGTTCCTAATATAATCAAAATTCTCTAATGTATTCTCTTGCTTAAGTGGCTTCTCACAGGAGAATAGTAGTTACATTTCCTTCTGTCTGTGCAGCAGTGGTTGCAAATTAACAATCTTCTCTGCCATGAAAACAGCTCTGCTCACCTCTGCCAGGTGTGGTCATCTCACAGAGTAGGTGCAGCTGGGATATGATAGCGTTTAACCTCCCAGATCTTAGAAAATCACTTGTGGGAAAGCTAGAAAGAGCAAGACAAAGCTCTATGGTGACAGCTGTAACTCCATATAATATCACTTTTATGCTCCTAAACATTTCTCCCAGTCCATAGATTAGAATGAATGGATTGAGTTGATAGATAGGAGAAAAAAAGGTGAAGGATAGGAGAGTAGTGTAAAATTAGCTAGTTCTCAGCTGTTGGTTAAGCTGTTGATTAAGTATTAAAATAGTATCTGAAGATGATGAATAAGAAATAGTCACAGACATTAGCTTTAGAGATGATTTTAGAATGAAAATATTTATTTAGTTATTATTGTTGATACAAGCAGACAGAGAGAGAAGAAGAGAAACATCATAGCACTGAAATTTCCTTCAATGTGGTGGGAGCAGGGCTTGGACCTGGTTTGCACACATGGCAAAGCAGTACACTGTCCAAGTGAGGTATTTCACCCGCCTGGAATCAAAACATTTAAAGCACATAAAATGATGTCTTACAAGATTCAAGTTGTATTTCCAAAGTTTTATTTACAAAGCTGTGGAGTTGATTGTCGAATTAAATTGATAGGGTTACTTTTTTCCTGTCTGATATTTATTATTCAGGATACAGCTTTCAGTTTATAAATTATTTGTGTAAAAAAAATAAAACACTGGAGCCGTGGAGATAGCACAGTGGTTATGTAAAACAATTTTCAAGCCTGAGGCTACGAGGTCCCAGGTTCAGTCCCTGGCACCAGAGCTGAACAGTGCGCACTTTGGTTTAAAAAAAAAAAAATGGTTTTAGAGTAAATATTTTTTGACGCTGATCTTACAGTAGTTATTATCTGGAAGGAATTTATTTCTAGGGACATGGTTTTAAAAAGTCTGATTGACTCAGCAAGCAAGTAGAAAGGCCTAAGGAAGGCATCATAAACTGTCTAATCAAATATTTACTACTTAGGTCTAGAACCCTCCTCTCCTACCCCCTACTTCACTTCCTTCAATCAGTCTATGAAATAAACTACCAAAAGAAAGTAAGATATATTTCCTAATCTCTTCTGACAACATCAACATTATTGTCACCCCTTGATAATCTTTTTTTTTAATCTTTATTTATTTATTGGATAGAGATAGTCAGAAATTGAGAGGGAAGGGGGCAAGAGACATAGAGACACCTGCAGCCCTGCTTCACCACTCAAAAAGCTTTCTCCATGTAGGTGGGGACCAGGGGCTCAAACCCAGGTCCTTGGACACTGCAACATGTGTGCTCAATCAGGTGCTCCACCACCTGCCCCCCCCCATCATCTTTAGAAGAAATATTGTATACAGTTGGTCAAAAGATATATTGGCAAATATATATCAACAAAAGGATAATTATTATCCCTATGACAACCTTATTAGAATCATCAAACAAATAACTTAGAGCCCACTAAAATCATAGTTGTATTTCCTGCCTATCTTGAGGCCAGACCCCATAAACCTAATACCAGTTTGGATACAACAAATGACACTCTTTGATTTAACAACTGGGAGAAAGTCTAAGCTTGTCAGATAAAGAAAGGACTGTAAAAGATAGATAAGGGGAAGAAACTGGTTCACTTAATAATGGTCTTTTTGGTCAATACCAGGCCACACCATCATCTGGGGAATCCTTGGATTCCCCCATAGATAATATGGGCCTATACCTCTAATAGATCCCTCTCTTCACCATCATTGGTCACTTCCATCAGGAACATCATAGTAAGCCCATTTGTGGGCCTCTCCAGGATCTTGCCTTCACTATAGAGCAGCAATGGTAGGGACTGCCTCACTCTTTGAAGGGATGCTGGATCAGCCTACTCTGCCACTAGAGGAAGACTGGTCTTGAAATGAGTGCAGGCTAGAATGTTCCCAGCTGTGACCATGGACTGTGACCTCTGACTGACAGGAACTTAGAAGTTCTCAGGCTCCTGTGCTAAATGTGAATATATATAGGCCTTGGGTCTGATTTGTGGGGTAAACAGTTAATTGGATTTGTATACTTTCTTCAAGTTTGGGAGCTACTCTCTGCCCTAATCCTGCTTTTTTGCCCTATTCTCAACTGAACTGTGATACCATCTTCCCAGACAATATTTTTAGTCCACCTGCATGTTAGTTATCAAGCTCAAGCAAAAACTACATAATCCTAGCAACATAGGATCTTCTCTCTTAATAGCTTTCATATATAAGTCTTATCCATATTGTTGTAAGTGAAAAGGTCTCCTAATTTTTTATTTACTTTTATTTTATTAGTGATTTAATATTGATTTTCAAAATTACATGTCAACAGGGTATAAATCCACTTCATTCCCACCACCAGGGTTCTGAATCTTCAGTCACCCCACTGAAAACCATTTCAGTTCCCCTAAGGTTGTAGACATGGGTTAACTATCATCTATACAACTATATCTAAATGTATACATAATTGCCCCCCTTTTTCTTCCTGATCCAATCCTCTCTTCCCCTCTGAGCCACTCATAACAACATTACTACCTCCATATGTCCCTCTCCTTTTCCTACTTTCTTTCTGGGTGCTGATGAAGCTGAAGTTCAGAGCCCTCTTTTTTTTATTGTTGTAGTTATTGTTGTTGTTATTGATGTCCTAATTGTTTTGATAGGACAGAGAGAAATGGAGAGAGGAGTGGAAGACAGAGGGGGAGAGAAAGACACCTGCAGACCTGCTTCACCGCCTGTGAAGCGACTACCCTGCAGGTGGGGAGCCAGGGCTCCAACGATCCTTCCGCCAGGTCCTTGTACTTTGCGCCACGTGCACTTAACCCGCTGTGCTACCGCCCGACTCCCCTCAGAGCCCTCTTATCTTCTTCTCCTATCACTTCTCCCCTCCTGGGAGTATGGATTGTTTTTCGGGTACAGAAGGTAGGAGTTATGGCTTCTGTAGGTCTCCTAATTTTTCATAACTGAATACACACACACACACACACACACACACACACACACACACACACACACACACACACACACACACATCAGTAGACCTGACTTGTTTCCATGCCTCGATAATTATAAATAAATACTGCTATGAACATAAAGGTGCACCTGTCTTTTTGAGTTAGTGTTTCCTTTACCTTTTATTGTCTTTGCTGGGGTTTCATCTCTCTGTGATGAATTTTTCAGAGGGATAGAGAGACAGAAGAAGATAGGGAAAGATACCATCGTATTAAAGCTCCTTCCAGTGCAGTGGGAACTGTGCTTTAAACCTGGGTTATGGGCATGACAAAGCAAGCACATTATTCAAGTGAGCACTCTTGTTGGCCTTCCTTTGGCTATATTCCCAGAGATAGGATTGCTGCATTAAAAACAGGTTCAGTTTTTAGGCCCATTCTATTTTCCACATGGCACCACCAGTTTACGATTCTACCAATAGTGCGCATGCGCTCCTGTTTTCCCACGTACATTTTTTTTATCTCTGTCTTTTTTGCTAATGAACATTCAAACAGGTATAAAATGATATGTCATTTTGACTTGGATTTGTTTTTCCCTAATTACTATTGACTTGTGACACTGAATATCTTTTTCCATACTTAGGATATTTCTATATATCTTCTTTGGAAAATTGCCTACTTAGATCTTTTCTCTATTCTCTAATTAAATTTTTTTTCTGTTGATTTATATCAGTTAATTTTATATCTTGGATACATAGAGTGCAGATGTATTTCCCACACTATGGATTGTCTTTTCAGTTTGGTGACTGGCTATTTTGTTGGACAGAAGGTTTTCATTCTGACATAATACCACTTGTTTGCTTTTATTAAAAAATTTATTTTATTGCTAGTACTTTAGGTGTTGCATGCAAAAAATATTGCCAATGTTAATATATACCCATGTTAACAAACTTTTAATTTTATTATTTCATATATATGTATGTATTCATATATATTTAGTGTTGGGAGCTTGTGCATGCATGACTTCACTATTCTTGGGCTATCTTTTTATTCAGAGAGAGGGGAATAAACCTTGGTACCATCCAAATGCTGCTGGGCTTAAATCTGGGCTATATGCATGGCAAGATATGAGATATGAACCCTACCTGGTGAGTTATTGTCCTGCTTCTCAATGAGCATTTTATTTTTTATTTTTATTGCTACCAGGGTTGTCACTGGGGCTTGGTGCTGCCACTACAAATCCACCACTGTCTGTGACCACCACTCCTCCCTTTTTCTTTCAATTATACTTGACAGGACAGAGAGAAAGTGAGAGGGGAGGTGGAAATAGAAAGATAGACACCTACAGACCTGCCTCACTGCTCATGAGGCTTCTCCTTGCATGTGGGGAGTGAGGGCTCGAACCCTGGTCCTTGTGCATGGTAATAAGTGTACTTAACCAGGTATGTCATCACCTGAGCCCTCAATGAGGGCTTTATCTGTTTTCTTCTATACATTCTATTGTTTTGGGTCTTAAGAAAAAATTTATTTATTAACATGAGAGAGATGGACAAGAGAGAAGCAGAACATCACATGTGCAATGCTGGGACTTGAACTCAGGACCTCATGTTTTCAAGTCCAGTGCTCTAGACATTGTACCATATCCAAGACTGGTACAGTTTCAGGTCTTAAATATAAATTTTCAATGCATTTGAGTCAGTTTCTCTAAGTAGTAAGATATAGGGGTCTACTTCATTCTTTTACACTTAGTGTCCAATTTTTTCCAGCACCATTTACTAAATAGTTCTCCTTCTCTATTGAGTAATCTTGTCAAATATTGATTGACTGTTTATTCTTGGATTTATTTATGTATCTACATTCTGTTCCATTGATATATTTGTTTTAATGTGAGTTTTGATAATAATAGTTTATAATATAGCTTGAAATCAGGAAGTATGAAGCCTACTTCTTTGTTCTTGTTCAGGTTGATTACCTTGACTGACTGCATTCTTGTTGCTGTTGAGTGAAACCTCAGTTGTATAGATGGTTATAATCTTGATTTTATCCGCAGAGCATCACATTAATAAAGAAATTAATTTTATTCCCAGCCATGACATCATCTCTCCAGACAATAACTTGGATCCACTGGCATATCAGATTTCAGGCTCAGGGGCAAAAAGAAAAAGAAAAAGAAAAACAACTAGTATAGCCACAGGCCCTTTGGAATTTAACTAAAATATGCCTACTAGCTATCTACAAAGTTGAGGACCCCCCAGCTCTTCATCTGCACTATTCCAGCATGGTCCATGATTGGTCAACAATTTGTTTGGCTTTGTATGTTAACTCTCTTTTCAGCCACCAGGTTCCAGATGCTAGCATGATGCTGATCAGACTTCCCTGGACAGACAACGCCACCAATGTGTCCTGGAGCTCCACTTCCTCAGCACCCTGCCCCACTAAGGAAAGAGAGAGACAGGCTGGGAGTGTGGATTGACCTGTCAACACCCATGTTCAGTGGGAAAGCAATTACAGAAGCCAGACCTTCCACCTTCTGCATCCCACAATGAACTTGGGTCCATACTCCCAGAGGGTTAAAGAATAGGAAAGCTATCAAGGGAGGGGATAGGATACAGAGTTCTGGTGGTGGGAATTGTGCGAAGCTGTACCCCTCTTATCCTACGGTTTTGTCAATGTTTCCTTTTTATAAATAAAAAATTAAAAAAAAGAAATTAATTTAGATATTAAATACTCATCAAACATGCTTCTGAATGTCAGCTGAGGTTTGGCTTTATCATGTGTACACTCCAAGTAAGTGAGAATGTTCACATCCAGGATTTAGTAATGATCTCTGAAAATTACTTATTACTGTAATAATTTTTCTTTTTATGGACAGGCAGGAAAGTCCATTCTCTTCGATGCAGGATTCCACTAGCAGAAATAGCCTGAATCAGGAGACTAGCAACAACAAAAAAATTAAGCAAATCCAAATAACTTCTGGCTAAATTAGTATGACATTCGGTTAAGGAAGATGTCCCAAGAGAAATGTAAACTATTTGAAAACATCCTGTTACTGAAACTTGAACTTACAAAGAATGACAAATGGACTGGACTCAACAACTTAATTATAAGCACACATGAGTTTGGCTCCTGTGAATACATTTTTACCACATACTGTTCTTTTTTTTTCATGTTCTCTCATATGGATGTTGTCCTTACTATATGAAGAAAGACCAACTGACATTTACTATTCAGTGAAGAGCAGAAAGGATGCAATCAGCACCCTCTTTCCTAGCCTGAGGTCAAGGCAATGAGTCACAAAATTCTTGATTCTTCCTCAGTCTCTCCTCCAGCTTCCTTCCAAGGGTCTCCCTAGGGACAGATTACAGCCATCACTTAAGAGCTACTACTCTGATTAAAAAAAAAAAAAAAAGCTATACATGGTTAAGCAGAAAGAATGATAGGGAAATATGACCAGATCTTAAAGCGGGCTTGTAATTCATAATCACCAAACTGTTTTACGTGCATCCAATGTAGACTTCAGAAAGTGTGGAGGAGTTGATTGGCTGAAGTTTTGTTTACATGGGGCCAATCAACACATGGGTGTAAGAAGAAGCTCAGAGGTGGTGTTTGAATGTTATTATGAAGTGCTCTCTACTTAAGATCAGCTCCATTTGGGAGATTGTGGAAAATATTTTTAGCCTGGATGTTTTTTGGTTGTTACTCTTGGAAACTATTTCTAAGGTAAAGAAATATACTGTAGTAAGACACCTGTAGCATGTTATGTGTTAGTTACTTTCTTGAAAAAAAGTGAAATGGGGGACAGAGAACTGACAAGAAAATTCGGGAGAAGAGCTACACCCTGGTGGCCTAGGGGTGGGGCTGTATAGTGTGAACCTTTCCACTTTGTTCTCCTGATGAGAACATGCTGAATAATTGCCTCAGAACCTAATGACTATAAATAGGATTTGCATAGAAACTCACAGGGCCCAGCAGTGCTGCCCAGCTAGGCAGAGAAGCTGAATTGAGCCTGGAGCTTTGGATCCTTGGGGTGTGAGTGTCTCTTTGCATAACCACTTTGCTATCTCTCCACTACCCAGCTTTATCTCTTAGTCAGGAATGAGGGATTAAGCTAAGAAGCCTACTTATACTATAAAACCCCTCAGGCTCCCATAACCTACAGGGAAGAAAAAGAACAAAAGAGACTTTAACAGGCACTGTGTTCCAACTCAGGAATTGAAATAACATTGAAATGACTGTTAATTTCCACAACTGTGAACCCTGTAAGGACCTTACTTAGAAGTCAATTCATGCAAGAGTTATCAGTAATTTGAGAAGGACTGAGGGAGAGACCTCATAACATACTATATAGAATGATTTAACCAACAAGAAGAAATATTGCAGAAATAAACCAAGACAAGAGTCCAGCTAAAAGCCTCCCAAAGGTTGAAGCACAAGATAATTAGGTCAACATTGAAAGGCTAGATGAGGAAATAGTCACAGGAGTGAGTAAAGAGTTTGAAAGACTTGTTATCAGAAATGTGGAAACATCAAATGAGACTGCAAGAAAACACTAATTATCCCAATGTTATTAGAGAGCTGAAAGATTAAATAGCTGAGCTAAGAACACAACTAGCTGAACAAGCTAAAACAGTATGAGAAAAGGGTAACAAAACAGATTTAAAAATAAAATATGTTCACACGTATCTATAAACTAGTGCAAAATACATACCTGAAAGCAGAAGTACACTAGAGTTTGCAGTGAGTACCCCCACAACACTTCCTCTCCACTATTCCAACCTTTGGGTCCATGATTGCTCAACAATTTGTTTGGCTTTGTATGTTAACTCTCTTTTCAGTCACCAGGTTCCAGGTGTCATCAGGATGCCGGCCAGACTTCCCTGGATTGAAGACCCCACCAATATGTCCTGGAGCTCCGCTTCCCCAGAGACCCACCCTACTAGGGAAAGAGAGAGGCAGAGTGGGAGTATGGACTGACCAGTCAATGTCCATGTTAAGCGGGGAAGCAATTACAGAAGCCAGACCTTCTACCTTCTGCAACCCCCATTGACCCTGGGTCCATGCTCTCAGAGGGATAGAGAATGGGAAAGCTATCAGGGGAGGGGCTGGGATATGGAGATTGGGTAGTGGGAATTGTGTGGAGTTGTACCCCTCCTACCTATGGTTTTGTTAATTAATCCTTTCTTAAATAAAAATAAATTTAAAAATAAAATAAATAAATAAATAAAATAAAAAAGATAGGGATGGACATTACTTAATGCTCAGAGGATCAGTCTATCAAGAGGACTTAACAAGGACTAACATCTGTGCACCCAATGAGAAGCCATCTAAATACATCAAACATCTACTGAAAGAGCTACAGCAGTATATTAACAGCAACACAGTAATAGTCAGGGACTTCAACACCCCACTCTCTCAACTTGACAGATCATCCAGGCAGAAAATCTATAAAGAAATGAGGGAGCTAAATAAAGAGATAGATAAACTAGAACTATTGGACATTTTGAGAGTCATTCACCCCAAGAAACTGGAATACACATTCTACTCAAGTCCACATGAGACATTTTCAAGGAGAGACCATATGGTAGGCCACAAAAACAGCATCAGCAAATTCAAGAGCATTGAAATCATCCCAAGCATCTTCTCAGACCACAGTGGAATTAAACTAACACATAACAATCAACAAAAGATCAGCAATAGTCCCCCAAATGTGGAAGCTCAACAGTATACTACTTAACAACTACTGGGTCCTAGAGGAAATAAAGAAAGAAATCAAAATGTTTTGAGAGTTAATGAAAATGAAGGCACAAGCTATCAAAATATTTGGGACACAGCTAATGCAGTACTGAGAGGGAAGTTCATAGCCATATAAGCACATATTAAGAAACAAGAAAAAGCACAAATAAACAGCCTGATTGCACATCTTAAAGACCTAGAAGATGAAGAACAAAGGAACCCTAAAGCAACCAGAAGCACAGAAATCACTAAAGTTAGGGCAGAAATAAATATGACTGAAAATAAGAAAACCATACAAAAGATCAACGAAAGTAAATGTTGGTTCTTCAAAAGAGTGAAAGTAAATGTTGGTTTTTCAACAAACCTTTAGCCAGACTCACAAAACAAAAAAGGGAAAAGAGCCAAATAAATCAGATCATAAATGAAAGAGGAGATATCACAACAGACACTGCAGAAATTCAACATATCATATGAGACTTCTGTGAACAACTATATTTCACCAAGCCAGAGAACCTGGAAGAAATGGATGATTTCCTAGATACCTATGAAATTCCAAAATTATGTAAAGAGGAACTAGATAATATGAACAGGCCCATCACAGCTAATGAAATTGAAACAGCTATCAAAAACATTGCCAAAAATAAAATTCCTGGACCAGATGGTTTTACAAATGAATTCTACAAAACCTTCAAAGAAGAACTAGTAGCTCTACTTTTAAAAGTCTTCCAGAAGATTGAAGACACTGGAAGACTCCCTTCCAGCTTCTATGAAGCCAACATCACTTTTTTTTTTAAATTTTTTTAATTTTTATTTAAGAAAGGATTAATTAACAAAACCATAGGGTAGGAGGGGTACAACTCCACACAATTCCCACCGCCCAATCTCCATATCCCACCCCCTCCCCCGATAGCTTTCCCATTCTCTATCCCTCTGGGAGCATGGACCCAGGGTCATTGTGGGTTGCAGAAGGTAGAAGGTCTGGCTTCTGTAATTGCTTCCCCGCTGAACATGGGCATTGACTGGTCGGTCCATACTCCCAGTCTGCCTCTCTCTTTCCCTAGTAGGGTGGGTCTCTGGGGAAGCTGAGCTCCAGGACATATTGGTGGGGTCTTCAATCCAGGGAAGTCTGGCCGGCATCCTGATGACACCTGGAACCTGGTGACTGAAAAGAGAGTTAACATACAAAGCCAAACAAATTGTTGAGCAATCATGGACCCAAAGCTTGGAAAAGTGGAGAGGAAGTATTAGGGAGGTACTCACTGCAAACTCTAGTGTACTTCTGCTTTCTTACTTTGGTGCCATACTCCAAACTCAGTCAATTTCTGCTTTGCGTTTCTACTTCTTTTTTTTTTTTTTTTTTTTTACATGCATAACATTCCCCAGATTCCCATTTAACAATACAACCCCCCACTATTTCATTCATCATTTTTCATGGACCTGTATTCTCCCCACCCATCCACCCACCCCAGAGTCTTTTACTTTGGTGTAATACTCCAATTCCATTTCAGGTTCGACTTGTGTTTTCTTTTCTAATCTTGTTTTTCAACTTTGGCCTGAGAGTGAGATCATCCCGTATTCATCCTTCTGTTTCTGACTTATTTCACTCAACATGATTTTTTCAAGGTCCATCCAAGATCGGCTGAACACGGTGAAGTCACCATTTTTTACAGCTGAGTAGTATTCCATTGTGTATATATACCACAACTTGCTCAGCCATTCATCTGTTGTTGGACACCTGGGTTGCTTCCAGGTTTTGGCTATTACAAATTGTGATGCCAAGAACATATGTGTACACAGATCTTTTTGGATGGACGTGTTGGGTTCCTTAGGATATATCCCCAGGAGGGGAATTGCAGGGTCATAGGGTAGGTCCATTTCTAGCCTTCTGAGAGTTCTCCAGACTGTTCTCCACAGAGGCTGGACCAATTGACATTCCCACCAGCAGTGCAGGAGGGTTCCTTTGACCCCACACCCTCTCCAGCATTTGCTGCTGTTACCTTTTCTGATGTGTGACATTCTCACAGGAGTGAAGTGATATCTCATTGTTGTCTTGATTTGCATTTCTCTGACAGTCAGAGACTTGGAGCATTTTTTCATCTGTTTCTCGGCCTTTTGGATCTCTTCTGTGGTGAATATTCTGTCCAAGTCCTCCCCCCATTTTTGGATTGGGTTATTTGTTGTCTTGTTGTTGAGTCTGGCAAGCTCTTTATATATGTTGGTTATTAAACTCTTATCTGATGGATGGCATGTAAAGATCTTCTCCCATTCTGTGAGGGGTCTCTTGATTTGGGTAGTGGTTTCTTTTGCTGTGAAGAAGCTTTTTAATTTGATGTAGTCCCATAGGTTTATACTTGCCTTAGTCTTCCTTGTAATTGGATTCATTTCATTGAAAATGACTTTAAAATTTATGCGGAAAAAAGTTCTTCCAATATTTTCCTCTAAGTATCTGATAGTTTCTGGTCTAACATCCAAGTCCTTGATCCACTTGGAATTTACTTTTGTATTTGGTGAAATACAGTGATTCAGTTTCATTCTTCTGCATGTTTCAACCCATTGTTTCCAACACCATTTGTTGAAGAGACTCTGCTTCCCCCATATAATAGTCTGGGCCCCTTTGTCAAAGATTAGATGTCCATACGTGTGGGGCCTCATTTCTGGGCTCTCAATTCTATTCCACTGGTCAGTGTGTCTGTTCATGTTCCAGTACCAAGCAGTTTTGATGACAATGGCCCTATAATACAGTTTGAGATCTGGCAGTGTGATGCCTCCGGTTCTGTTCTTTTTTCTCAAGATTGTTTTGGCAATTCTAGGTCTTTTCTGCTTCCAGATAAACATTTGTAGCGTTTGTTCTATTCTCCTAAAAAATGTGCTTGGGATCTTGATGGGGATAGCATTAAATTTGTAGATGGCTCTGGGTAATATATTCATTTTGATGATGTTAATTCTTCCAACCCATGAACATGGAATATCTTTCCACTTCTTTGTGTCTTTTTCAATTTCTTTGAGTAGTGACTCATAATTTTCAGTATACAAGTCTTTCACTTCTTTGGTTAGGTTTATTCCTAGATATTTTATTGTTTTTGTTGCTATAGAAAAAGGAACTGATTTCTGGATTTCAATTTCTTCTTAGTGTTTGCATAGAGGAATGCCACTGACTTTTGAATGTTAATTTTATAGCCTGACACATTACTGTATTGCCTGATGATTTCCAAAAGGTTCTTGCTGGATTCCTTAGGTTTTTCCATGTATACTATCATGTCATCTGCAAATAAGGAGAGTTTGACTTCTTCTCTTCCAATCTGTATGCCTTTAATTCCTTGCTCCTGCCTGACTGCTATGGCAAGAACTTCCAACACTATGCTGAACAGTAATGGTGATAGTGGGCAGCCCTGTCTAGTACCTGATCTGAGGGGAAATGCTTCCAGTTTTTCACCATTGAGTATGATGTTGGCTGTAGGTTTGCTATATATAGACTCCACTATCTTCAGGAATTTTCCATCTATTCCTATTTTTTGTAGTGTTTTGATCATAAAGGGATGTTGTATTTTGTCAAAGGCTTTCTCTGCATCTATTGATATGACCATGTGGTTTTTGGTCTTGCTTTTGTTGATGTGGTGGATCACATTGATTGATTTACGTATATTAAACCAACCTTGCATGCCTGGGATAAACCCCACTTGGTCATGATGAACAATTTTTTTGATATACTGCTGTATCTGGTTGGCTAGAATTTTGTTCAATATTTTGGCATCTATGTTCATCAGAGATATTGGTCTGTAGTTTTCTTTTTTGGTTGTGTCCCTGTCTTCTTTTGGTATCAGGGTGATGTTGGGTAATGTTGGCTTCATAGAAGCTGGCAGGGAGTATTCCAGTGTCTTCAATCTTCTGGAAGACTTTTAAAAGTAGAGGTATTAGTTCTTCTTTGAACGTTTTGTAGAATTCATTTGTAAAACCATCTGGTCCAGGACTTTTATTTTTGGGAAGATTTTTGATAACTGTTTCAATTTCATTAGCTGTGATGGGCCTGTTCATGTTATCCACTTCCTCTTTACTTAGTTTTGGAAGTTGGTAGGTATCTAGGAAATCATTCATTTCTTCCAGGTTCTCTAGCTTGGTGGCATATAGTTGTTCATAGAAGCCTCGCATGATATGTTGAATTTCTGCAGTGTCTGTTGTGATTTCTCCTCTTTCATTTACTATCCGATTTATTTGGGTCTTCTCCCTTTTTTGTTTTGTGAGTCTGGCTAAAGGTTTGTCGATTTTGTTTACTCTTTCGAAGAACCAACATTTACTTTCATTGATCTTTTGTATGGTTTTCCTATTCTCAATGTTATTTATTTCTGCCCTAACTTTAGTAATTTCTGTCCTTCTGGTTGCTTTAGGATTCCTTTGTTATTCTTCTTCTAGGTCTTTAAGATGTGCAATCAGGCTGTTTATTTGTGCCTTTTCTTGTTTCCTTATGCCGGTCCTTGTGCTTTGCGCCACCTGCGCTTAACCCACTGCGCTACAGCCCGACTCCCGCTTTTTCTTGTTTCCTAATGTGTGCTTGTATAGCTATGAACTTCCCTCTTAGGACTGCTTTAGCTGTGTCCCAAATATTTTGATAGCTTGTGTCTTCATTTTAATTGAACTCTCGAAACATTTTGATTTCTTCCTTGATTTCCTCTTTGACCCAGAAGTTGTTAAGAAGTGTACTGTTGAGCTTCCACATTTTGGCACTGTTACTAATCTTTTGTTGATTGTTAAGTATTAGTTTAATTCCACTGTGGTCTGAGAAGATGCTTGGGATGATTTCAGTGCTCTTGAATAGGCTGATGCTGTCTTTGTGGCCTAACATATGGTCTATCCTTGAGAATGATCCATGTGGATTTGAGTAAAGTGTGTATTCCAGTTTCTTGGGATGAATGACTCTGAAAATGTCCAATAGTTCTAGTTTATCTATCTCTTCATTTAGCTCCCTTATGTCTTTACTGATTTTCTGCCTGGATGATCTGTCAAGTTGAGATAGTGGGGTGTTGAAGTCCCCTACTATGATTGTGTTACTGTTAATATATTGCTGTAGCTCTTTCAGTAGAAGTTTGATGTATTTAGATGGCTTCTCATTGGGTGCATAGATATTAATAATTGTTAAGTCCTCTTGATTGACTGATCCTCTGAGCATTAAGTAGTGTCCATTCCTACCTTTTTAAATCTTATCTATTTTAAAGTCTATCATGTCAGATATGAGAATAGCTGTTCCTGCCCTTTTTTGTGGGCCATTGGCTTGAATGATAGTTTTCCATCCTTTCACTTTAAGTCTGTGTTTGTCTTGTTGCGTTAGGTGAGTTTCCTGTAGACAACATATTGTTGGGTTGTGTTTTCTGATCCATCTTCCTACTCTGTGTCTTTTAATAGGTGAATTCAGGCCATTGACATTTATTGATATCAAAGATTGAAGATATTTTAACGCCATTCTTGTAGAGTTTTAGAGTGTTTTGATATATGTCCTATTTGTGGTGGTCTGGTTGTTTATAGGAGACCTTTCAGAACTTCTTTCAGGGCAGGCTTGGTGATGGTTGCTTCCTTCAACTGTTGCTTGTCTGAGAAGGTTTTGATGCTTCCATCTAGTCTGAATGACAATCTAGCAGGATATAGTATTCTTGGCTGAAAGCCTTTCTCATTGAGCACTCGATAGATATCTTGCCATTCTCTTCTGGCCTGTAGTGTTTGTATGGAGAAGTCTGCTGCTAATCTTATGGGTTTTCCTTTGTAGGTGACTCTTTGTTTTTCTCTTGCAGCCTTGAGGATCCTTTCTTTATCCTTATTCCTTTCCATTCTAAGTATGACATGTCTTGTTGTCTTTAGGTCTGGGTTAATTCTGTTTGGGATCCTCTGGGCTTCTTGAATCTTTATGTCTTTGGTGTTGTCTAGACTAGAGAAATTTTCAGCTATTATGGCCTGGAGAATGCTTCCTTCCTCTCCTTCTCTTTCTTCCTCTGGTAAGCCAATAATGCGTATATTGTTTCTTTTGAAGTCATCCCATAGGACTCTGTTGTTTTCAGCATCTCTTAATCTCTTTTTGAGATCTCTTACTTCTTTTTTAGTTGTCTCTAATTCATCCTCAATCTTGCTAATTCTGTCTTCAACCTCATAGATTCTATTCTCTCTGCCCTCTACTGCTTTCTGGAGTTCATCTATTTTGTTGCCCTGCTCTGATACTGTTTTAGCTTGTTCAGCTGGTTGCCTTCTTAGCTCAGCGATTTCAGCTTTCAGCTCTCTAATAACCATGAGATAATTAGAATTTTCTTCCATATTCTCATTTGTTTTTCCTGCATTTCTGATTACTATTTTTTCAAATTCTTTACTCACTCCTGTTATTATTTCCTTGGCTAATGTTTGGATGTTGAACTCGTTGTTTTGTGCTTCACCCTCTGGAGGACTTTTAGCTGGACTCTTGTCCTGGTTCGAGTCTCCAATATTTTTTCTTGTTGTTTTAACCATTTTATATAAGTTAACAGTTTTTTCAATCCCTGAGTTGGAGTTCAGTGGTGTAAAAGCCTTTTTTTTTTTTTTTCCCCTGTAGGCTATGGGAGCCTGAGGGCTTTTAAACTATCAATAGGCTTCTTAGCTTAATCACTGACTCCAGACCAAGAGATAAAGCAGGGTGTGGCAGAGATAATCCAGTGGTTATGCAAAGAGACTTTCACAGCCCCTCAGCTATGCCACCGAGGTATAGGTCTTCTCCTGAGTTTCCCAGTTAGATCTCTGTACCCTGGTGTCCCTCCCTGTTGCTGCTCCAGATTCTGAGGGTAGTAGCAATGGAGACTCAGAGTTGCACTTGGTGAGTCTCTGGGGAGTCTTTTCCTCCTTTCAGCTGTCCCCTTGTTGGTGGAGCAGACTGGAGGTGGTGTCTCCACTGACAAACTGTTGAACTGTTAGCAGTCACTTAATCACTCCTTAGGCCCCTCTCTCCTCTCTGTCACCAGCCACGCGTGTTTGTACTCACGGGTGATTTACTGGGTTTCTGTGGTCATTCTAGTCCTGTCTTGTTTCGGTCCGGGTGGTCTCCTCTGGTATTCCTAGTTGATCCAGGAGAGGAGAGGAGAGGAGAGAAAGCGATCTTCTGCTCGTAGCTCCGCCTCCAGACCCAACATCACTTTGATACCAAAATCAGACAGGGACACAACCAAAAAAGAGAACTACAGACCAATATCTCTGATGAACATAGATGCCAAAATATTGAACAAAATTCTCACCAACCGGTTATAGCAGTATATTAAAAAGATTGTTCATCATGACCCAGTGGGGTTTATCCCAGGCATGCAAGGTGGTTTAATAAACATAAATCAATCAATGTGATCCACCACATCAATAAAAGCAAGACCAAAAACTACATAGTCATATCAATAGATGCAGAGAAAGCCTTTGACAAAATACAACTTCCCTTTGTGATCAAAACACTACAAAAATGGGAATAGATGGGAAATTACTCAAGATAGTGGAGTCTATATATAGCAAACCTACAGCCAACATCATACTCAATGGTGAAAAACTGGAATCATTTCCCTTCATATCAGGTACTAGACAGGGATGCCCGCTATCACCATTACTATTCAGCATAGTGTTGCAAGTTCTTGCCATAGCAATCTGGCAGGAACAAGGAATTAAAAGGATACAGATTCTAAGAAAAGAAGTCAAACTTTCCTTATTTGCAGATGACATGACAGTATACATAGAAAAACCTAAGGAATCCAGCAAGAAGCTTTCATCAGGCAAGAAATCATCAGGCAATACAGTAAGGTGTCAGGCTACAAAATTAGCATTCAAAAGTCGGTGTCATTCCTCTTTGCAAACACTACATTAGAAGAAGATGAAATCCAGAAATCAATTCCTTTTACTATAGCAATAAAAACAGTAAAATATCTCGGAGTAAACCTAACCAAAGAAGTGAAAGACTTGTATACTGATAATTATGAGTCACTACTCAAGGAAATCGAAAAAGACACAAAGAAGTGGAAAGATATTCCACGTTCATGGGTTGGAAGAATTAACATCATTAAAATGAAAATACTACCCAGAGCCATATACAGATTTAATGCTATCCCCATCAAGATCCCAACCACAGATTTTAGGAGAATAGAACAAATGCTACAAATGTTTATCTGGAAGTAGAAAAGACCTAGAACTGCCAAAACAATCTTGAGAAGAAGGAACAGAACTGGAGGCATCACACTCCCAGATCTCAGATTGTATTATAGGGCCATTGTCATCAAAACTGCTTGGTACTGGAACATGAATGGACACACTGACCAGTGGAATAGAATTGAGAGCCCATAAGTAAGCCCCCACAACTATGGACATGTAATCTTTCACCAAGATGCCCAGATTATTAAATGGGGAACAATGAGTCTCTTCAACAAATGGTATTGGGTGAAATGGGTTGAAACATGCAGAAGAATGAAACTGAACCACTATATTTCACCAAATGCAAAAGTAAATTCCAAGTGGATCAAGGACTTGGATGTTAGACCAGAAACTATCATATACTTAGAGGAAAATATAGGCAGAACTCCTTTCTGCATAAATTTTAAAGACATCTTCAATGAAACGAATCCAATTACACAGAAGACTAAGGCAAGCATAAACCTATGGGACTACATCACATTAAAAAGCTTCTGCACAGCAAAAGAAACTACTTACTACCCAATCCAAGAGACCCCTCACAGAATGGGAGAAGATCTTTACATGCCATACATCAGACAAGAGCCTAATAACCAAAATATATAAAGAGCTTGCCAAACTCAACCACAAGAAAACAAATGACCCCATCCAAAAATGATGAGAGGACATGGACAAAATATTCACCACAGAAGAGATCCAAAAGGCTAAGAAGCACATGATAAAATGCTTCAAGTCTTTGATTGTCAGAGAAATGCAAGTAAAGACAACAATAAGACATCACTTCACTACTGTGAGTATGTCATACATCATAAAAGGTGGTAGCATCTGGAACCTGATGGCTAAAAGAAGAATTAACATATAAAACCAAATAAATTGTTGGCTAATCATGAGCTTAAATGCTGGACTGGTGTTGGAGAATGGGCCCACTGTCCCGGAAATTCCAGGCCATTGTTTCCATGAGGTCTGAGTGGGTTGACCCCCAACTCTCCCTTCAGGTCGAGACAAGGGCAAGTTCCCCTGATCTCTGAAATTTATGAAGGCTGTACCCCTGAAGGACATGGGTGCCTTTCTACACATGCCACTCCCCCCCCCCCCCCCTTTAGCCTGACATCTGAAATACAGATGGATCCAAGTTATTGTCTGGGGAGATGATGTCATGGCTGGATAAAGGACCAGAAAGCTGGATCAGGGAAGAGAGTAGCTCCCAAATATGGGAAAGGTGTATAAATGTTGTTGACTGTAAACCCCATTGATTTGATGTGATCTGGGGCCCATATTCAGCTTAGGAGCCTATGTGCCCTCTGCATCCCTGTAGATCTTAGCTCACATTCTGTGGTCCAGCAGTCCTCATAAACTCTAGCTACAAACCACAAGGAATAACTGCTAATTGCTTTATTAAACACAAAATGAAGATATTTAGATAAGACAAATACCAAAGATTATGTCTTAAATGTACTTGAACTGGAAAATATAATGCCATATATGGTAATTTTTTTCCTTTCTTTTTTACTTTCCTACATTTGCACAACTCAAACCCAAGAGGTGAAAAAATTGTCTGAAACTCAGAGCCATCTCTACATAAAGGACAAGCAGGTTCTTTAGCATCTGAAAAGTTTATTCTTATCTCCATTATAAGACAGAAAGTGCTCACCAGTCTGATTTATGTCTGTATTTATTTATTTTGTTGGTTTGTTTTAAACCCACATCCCATCTCCAACACTGTGTTGCCATAGAGAAGAACCTCAATAAATCTGAAAGAGTTGAGTTGAGCTGTATTGACTTGGATTCTTGTTGACCTTGATTTTTTTTTCACCTCCAGGCTTAACTGGGGCTCAGTGCCTGCACTATGAACCCACTGCTCCTGGAGCCTATTTTTCCCCTTTTGTTTTCTCTTGTTTATCATTGTTGTTATTATTGTTGTTGTAATTGTTGTGGGATAGGACAGAGAGAAATCGAGATAGGAAGGGAAGACAGAGAGCGGGAGAGACAGAAAGACATCTGCAGACCTGCCTCACTGCTTGCAAAGTGACCCCCCCCTTGCAGGGGGTGGGCTGTGAGCTCAAATCATGATCCTTATACAGGTCCTTGTGCTTCACGCCATGCTGTTAACCTGTTGTGCTGCTGCCTTGCCCCCGACCTTGATTTTTTAAGTCATAATTCCTTTGAATTGCCATTTAGATTTGAGCTAATATGAGTTGTTCAGAAGGTTTAGGACAAGGTAAAGAGAAATGAGGAGAACCAGAGATTTTGGGATACAAAGAGTGAAAAGGACCTTGATCACTCCCCTCTGCTAAAGAAAAATCTAGATGACCACCTAGTGCCTTCTACATCATTGTATCCTCTCACCTCGTGGATAATTTTGCTTTTAATATTTTTCAGTATAGTCCCCTCTGCAATATTGCACTTTATATTCATTCCACAACTATTAATCTAAAATATTGAAGTGTCCAACAAAGAGGGACTTTGACCTTTATTATTATTATTATTATCATTATTTATTATTTATTGGATAGAGACAGCCAGAAATCGAGAGGAAAGGCAGTGACAGAGAGGGAGAGAGACACAGAGAACCCCACAACACTACTTTTCCACTTCCAAAGCTTTCTCCCTGCAGGTGGACTGGGTGCTTGAACCTGGGTCGTTGCTCTTTGTGGCATGTGTGCTCAGCCAGGTGTGCCACCATCCGACCCCAAACAGGGACTTTGAATAAAGTACTCATTAAACAAAAATGTGAGCAGCAGGGAGATAGCTAACCCAGTACAGCACACACTTTACTGTACATGAGAATCGGAGTTCCAGCTCCCAGCCATAATATGGAGCATTAGGCAAAGGAGGAGTTTCACAAGTAATGGAGTGATGCTATGGTGTCTCTTCTCTCTCTGTCCTTCTTTCCCTTTCTGTTTCTCACCTTCTATCTGGGGAAAAAAATCCATTTGAAGTGGTGGAATTGGGGAGCCATGATGTCCCAGAATAAATAGGAAAAGGGAAGGAAGAAAAAAGAAAAGAAGAAAAATAAAGAAGGAGAAAGTTAAACAAAATATGAGATATCTTTGAAGGAATATTATTGACAGTGTAGCAACAGCACATAGGTAATGTTTTAGATGGAAATTATCTGGAAAGTTGGTCATGAGAGGGCAGGTCAGTAGCAAACTTGGTTAAGCACACATATCATCTTGCACAAGGATCCAAGTTTGAGCCCTTGGTCCCCACCTGCAGCGGGAACACTTCAAGAGAAGTGAAGCAGGTCTGCAGGTATCTATCTTTCTCTTTGCCTCTCTAGATCCCTGTCTGTCTCAATTTATCTCTGTCTTGTCAAATAGAAATAAGGGGGAAAAAGGCCAATAGGAGCTGTGGATTTGTAGTGCTGGCACTGAGTCTTGATAATAACTTTGTTGGCAATTAAAAAAAAGTTGGTCATGAGTAAAGAAAAAAATTAAAACCATGACATCATATTTTTAAAAAGAAAGAAACCAATTCTAGAATATCAGAGAGGAGATTCACCTGTATTCTTTTTTTATTATTTTATTTATAAAAAGGAAACACTGACAAAACCACAGGATAAGAGGGGTACAACTCCACACAATTCCCACCACATCTCTGTATCCCATGCCCTCCTCTGATAGCTTCCCTATTCTTCAACCCTCAGGGAGTATGGACCCAAGGTCATTGTGGGATGCAAAAGGTGGAAGGTCTGACTTCTGTAATTGCTTCCCAGCTGAACATGGGCGTTGACAGGTCGATCTATACTCTCAGCCTGCTTCTCTCTTTCCCTAGTGGGGCGGGGTTCTGGGGAATCAGAGCTCCAGGACACATTGGTGGGGTTGTCTGTCAAGGGAAGTCTGGTTGGCAACTTGCTAGCATCTGGATCCTGGTGGCTGAAAAGAGAGTCAAAATATAAAGCCAAACAAATTGGTGATACCTATATCTTAAAGTCTCTGACTGGTATAATCATGATTGTCTTATATTTCTTTTTAAGGCATTATATATATTTTCTAAAATATATTTTGCAATGAACATAGCCTTATCACAGTGTGAAAATAGAAAATAAGGTTGAAGTTCCCTTATGGGAGTCACCCTACATGAGGGAAGCTTCACAAGTGGCAGTACAGTGTTGAATGTCTCTCATTCTCTCTCTATCTCTATCTTTCCTTCTTGATTTCCTACTCTCTATCTGGGGCAGGGAGTTATTAAGAAAAAAAATCTTCTTACAGAGCCAGCAGAATAGCTTACTTGAATATTGCTCTGTTTTGTCATTTTTGCAACCCAGGTTCAAGCTCAGCCCATACCACATTGAAAGAAGTTTCAGTGCTATGGTTTCTCTCTCTCTCTCTGCCTGAAAAAGATAACCCAAAGTAGTGAAGCCCCAGAAATGATTAAAAAAAAAAACTTTTTGCATAGAACATGGTTATATTATAAAATATCTGTGATGTTGTAATAACAACAGCAAAAAAGAATAAAACAAGAATGGGTGTTATGCTTTAACTGCATTGCAGCTTAGCCCCATCTTCAGTGAGATGGGGAACAACTATTTATCTCCAGTTTTCTCTCTATCTTCTCTTCTCTTTCCTCCATTTTCAAATTTGTACTATCCAAAATAAAATTTGAAACTTTCTACAAAAGGACTTGTGGTTTATATAGTCTAGTACATATAACCAGAGCTGTGAGAAAATTAGCTTCTAGTAAGAGCTTGTTTATGCTGTTTAACTACAGGTTCAAAAATGTGAGGTCAAAATAGAAGTGTCATTCTTTAGCCCACAAATTTGAGTAGTCCATCAGACACCTATGTATGAAATAAATTTGGGAAATGAAGATGAGTCTATGGAGTTTTGGTTTTGCCACAGGAAATGAGAACATTCCCTTTGTTTTCCTAGTATAGCCTGCAAAATTGCTTTTCTCTGCCTACTAGATTCCAGACCCCATGGAAGCCATGGAAGACAAGAAGTTCCTTCTTTCTGAAATCATAGTATACTGGATCAAATCTTTGTATCTCTTTTGCATTTCCTCTTACCTAGAATGGGACTTTTTCAGGGATGAAATTTTAAATTGTGTGTTATTCAGGAGACATTCTTGTATCTGCTTCAGGATGTTTACATGTGCTTTCACAGACACGTGTCTTCCTTTATTACTCTTGAATTATCAATGTGCTGTACACCTATCATGATGCAGGTTTCTCTTCTGCCCCATTAAAGGCTGGGAAAAGTAGTCAAAATTCTTGTTTGACTTTGTATTACCTTCCATTTAACTTTTTTTTTTTTCCTTCTTTATCTTCCCTGTAGGCTATGGGACCCCTAGGGCTTTTTAACTATGAGTAGACTTTTTTTTTTTTATTAGTCACTCTTAATCACCAAGAGATAAAACAAAGTGGGGGGAGTTAGGTGGTAGCGCAGTGGGTTAAACACATGGCCGGAAGCACAAGGACCATCCCAAAGATCCCAGTTCGAGCCCCCGGCTCTCCACCTGCAGGGCAGCTGCTTCACAAGTGGTGAAGCAGGTCTGTAGGTGTGTATCTTTCTCTCCCCCTCTCTGTCTTCCCCTCCTCTCTCCATTTCTCTCTGTCCTATCTAACAATGACATCAATAGCAACAACAATAATAACTACAACAACAATAAAAAACAAGGGCAACAAAAGGGAAAATAAATAAAATATAAAAAATTAAAAGACAAACAAAAAACAGGGTGGGGGATATATATATATATATATATATATATATTATATATATATATATATAGCACAGTGATTATGCAAACAGACTCCCACCTCCTGAGGGTCCAAAGTCCTGGGCCCAATCCCTGCTCTACCCCCAGCTAGAACTGAGCCGAGCAGTACTCTGTGGCCCTGTGTTTCTGAATAAATCCTGATTTCTGAGGGAATTATTCACTCTTTTTCCTAATTTATCACAAGGCTGATGTAAAAAGGCTCCCACTATCACCACTGATCACCAGGAGTATAGATTTTCTCTTGAATCACCCGGCCAGCTCTCTGCCCCTCATGTCATTATAGGACTTTGTTACTGCTGTTCCAGCCCTAGAGGGGCAACAACAATGGATACCCACAGTTATAAATTGGTGAGGTTTAAGTTCTCCTCCCTTCAGCAGTCTTTTGGTTGATGAAACTCAGACTGGAGATGGTGCTTCAACGGGCAGACAGCCAGACAGGTAACAGCCACTCCCGTGTAGGTGCAGACTTTTAGCACCAGGAGTCTCTCCTTAAACCCCTCTCTGTTCATGAGCCACACATATTTGCACTCACCTGTGGCATGGTGTGTTCCTGGAATGATCCTAGTTTTGTCTTGCTGTGTTCTCAGGTGATCTTCTTTGCTATTCCTAGTTGACTGGAGAGAGCAAAATGCAGCTGCTCTAAGGTTTTTTTTTTTTTTTCTTAATACCAATTCTGAACTATGAAAAGTCCTCTTTTTTTCCTATGGCACGAATTATTTAAATTGAAACAGATGAAACTAATATTGTAGATTTAAGACATGCTTCCATCAAAGCATTTCTCTATAGATCTGGATTTTAACACATAGCAATTTTTTGTTTGGATTTCAACACCTATACAAAGGGGAATCATGAGGGCTGGACAATGGTGCACCCAGTTAAGCACACATACGTTTAGTACCCATAGTACTAAGTACACATAGTAAGGGCCTGCACAAGGATCTGGGTTCAAGCCCCTAGCTCCCCACCTTTAGGAGGGATGGTTCACAAGTGGTAAAGCAGATCTGCAGGTGTCTATCTTCCTCTCTCTCTGTCTACCTCCCTTGCCTTTCTCAAATTCTCTCTGTCCTATCTAATAAAATGAGAAGAAAAAAAAAAAACTGGTTGCCAGGAGCAATGGATTTGTAGTTCAGGCAATGATCCCCAGCAATAACCTAGAGGGAAAAAAAAGAGTGGGGGCGGGGGAGGGATCATCTCTGTCCTTAAAAATGTTATTAAGAAAAAAACAATACAGTGATAATGATTCGTGTCAGTACACCTTCCACTAAAAGCATCTAATATTTTAGGCTTTATGTAGGGATCATGCCAGGTGCTTCTGGTCAACCTGGTATTTGGATGAGGTACAGTAGCTGTTTTATGATGTAATTCCTGGTGATCACAACGTTGGAAAGCACTGGGGAATCTAGTCTTCAAAGGAAATATTGAAACACATATCAGTAACTTTGGACAGCATTACACATTTTCTAAGACCTGGAAGCATTGCTTCAAGTACACTGGTCTCTTGAAAAGCATCAGTTAGCAGTCAAATGCATTTCCTTTGCTTTCATACCTACTACCTTGCTGGAGATTTTGATTTGTACCATTGGGGGGGGGGGGGTTATTTCCTTCCAAAAAGGAATCTCATATGAGTTTGAATTTAGGTTTGGGATTTACATCGCAGACACACACCAAATAAGTAAGTCAATGGGTGCTCAGAGAATTAGCAGAAAGTGTTATTATTATTTTAATGAAGTATAATTGTCTTATTAATCCACATTTGCATACTACTTGGTAAAGCACTTAGCTAATACATGGCTATATTTGCAATTTTATTCGCCCAGAATATTTCTATTCAGCATTTATATAGCACCTATTGGTTTATGATGCTAATATAGTAGATTCATGTTTCTGCTAAGGCTTAAATGAAAAAAGTTGAAAGCCAAGTCCATTATATTACCTTCTTTATATAGAACCTTTCATCATGAAGGATTCCAAATTGCTTTACAAAGTACAGCGAAACCCTTTTACAATGAATTCCTAAGGGGGCAGCTACTGTGGTGTTAGCTGCAGCTTTTCATTGTATACACGTTGTGTGCGGCATGATGGGATTGATGGTGAATGGGGTAGATTTTAAAACCTCATAGCCGTTGGGAACTCAGATTGCATTATTTGCCAGGGTATCTACATTCTAGAGAAAAGGAACAACTAAATCCAGTAATCTGCCTACTGTTAGAAGAAAATGTTAGTTTTACCTTATAAAAAAGTATGTAAAAGGAAAAATATTTAGAACAGAGCAAAAATAAAAATCTTTACACAGTAAGGGAGAGATATATCATATGCAGAACACCTGCTAGTAAAATATCAAGTGTTTCATAGTTAATACAGCTTCTCAGAATACAATTGCCTTATTTAAAAAAAATAGCTTGTTCAAGGATAACTTTTAAAAAAAGTGCATAAACCACAAAATGACAGCTCAATAGATTTTCACAAAGTCTGCATAGCCTGTTGGAGACTTAAAATGTTAACAAGATTCTAGATGTCCCCAAGTGCTCCCATATCAGTTATTACTCAGTGTCCTAAAGGGAACTGCTCTCCCGAATATTTATTTTACCAGAGCTCTGCTCAGCTCTGTTTTAAGGTGGTTCTGGGGGTTGAACCTGCGATTCCTGGAGCCTCACACATGACAATACTTTGCATAATCATTATGTTATCTCCTAGCTCTCTTCTGATTTTTAATATAGTAGATTACTTTTGCTTGTTTTTGAAATTTCGGCAAATAGTATTACATAATGGATATTCTTGGGTGATACCTTCTTTTTTTAATTTTAAAAAATTTATTCATAAAATAAAAATATATCAATAAGACCATAGGATAAGAGGGGTACAACTCCACACAATTCCCACCATCACAGCTCTGCAACCCATCCCCTCCCTTGAAAACTTTCCTATTCTTTATCTCCCTGGGAGGATGGACCCAGGATCATTATGGAGTGCAGAAGGTGGAGGGTCTGACTTCTGTCATTGCTTCTCCACTGGACATGGGAGGTTGATCCATACTTCCAGTCTGTCTCTTTCCCTAGTGAGGCAGGGAGGTGGGGTTCCAGGGTAAATTGGTGAGGTCATCTGTTGGATAAAAATGTTGTCTGAGAAAATGATGTCAGAGTAGAGAAAAGGGCTAGAAAGTTGGATTAGGGCAGTGAGTAGCTCCCATTCTTGAAAAAAAAAAATCTGTGGATACAATGAACTATTTACTCTCATCCACCTGACCCAGGGCAAATATATATATATATATATATATATATATATATATATATATATATATATATATATATATATATATTCCATCATAGTCTGTACAACCTCTGAGTCCCCACTGGTCTAAGCTTTTAGCTCATGGTCATATCTGGGAACATTACAGGCTGTACTCATTTCAGGACCAATCTTCCTCAAGTGTCAGGGCAGGGTAATCTCCCTTCAGAGATTGGGGCTATCCCTTCCATTGCTGCTTTATGGTGAAGGCAAGGTCTGGGGAGTGCCCACAAGAGGGCTTATGATAAAGATGTTCCTGATGTAAGTGACCAGTGATAGTGGAGAAAAGGATCCATTGGAGGTCTAGGCCCAGTATATGTGTGTGGGAGTCTAAGGAATCCCTATCTAGGGCCCCAGATACTGAGGTGGTGTGCAATTGACCAAAAGAGCCATTTAAAAAAAATTATAAAAAGGAAACATTGACAGAACCATAGGATGAGAGAGGTACAACTCCACACAATTCCCACCACCAGAACTCCATATCCCATCCCCTCCCCTGATAGCTTTCCTATTCTTTAACTCTCTGAGAATATGGACCCATGGTCATTATGGGGTGCAGAAGGTGGCAAGTCTGGCTTTTGTACTTGCTTCCCTGCTGAGCATGGACATTGGCAAGTAGATCCATACTCCCAGCCTCTCTCTCTCTTTCCCTAGTGGGGCAAGGCTCTGGGGAAGCATGACTCCAGGACTCACTGGTAGAGTTATCTGCCCTGGGAAATCCAGTTGGCATCATGGTAGCATCTGAAACCTCGTGGCTGAAAAAAAGAGCTAAGATATAAAGCCAAAGAAATTGTTGACTAGGGGGTTCCCAGAAGATGGCAGACTGAGAAGCTGGTAGTGGCTTGAGCTCTGACCACATCGATTGGAAATGGTAGGCTTTTCTGCCTTTAGTAGGCCAGTCAATAAAGGTTCCTAGTGGTGACACCAAGGAGGTGACTATAACTTAATTTGGGTTAAAAAATAGAGTAGAAAGAAAGGGAAAAAAATTTTTTTCTTTTAAATTATTATTCCCAAAGCGCACCTCCTCCCCCCCCCCCCCCCCCCGTAACCAATCCCTGGGGTTCAGCTCCTAGCAGGCTTCCATGCTGAGCTTCTTTCTTTACCAAGATTCCTGTCCCACCAGGGAGTATCATTCATTCTAAGTCTATTCCCTTCTGAAACCTCTGGCCTTTTTTCTTTTTTTTTTTTTTTAATTTTTAAAAAAATTTTTTATTTAAGGATTAATGAACAAAAACATAAGGTAGGAGGGGTACAACTCCACACAATTCCCACCACCCAGTCTCCATAACCCACCCCCTCCCATGATAGCTTTCCCATTCTCTAGCCCTCTGGGAGCATGGATCCAGGGTCATTGTGGGTTGCAGAAGGTAGAAGGTCTGGCTTCTGTAATTGCTTCCCCGCTGAACATGGGCGTTGACTGGTCGGTCCATACTCCCAGTCTGCTTCTCTCTTTCCCTAGTAAGGTGTGTCTCTGGGGAAGCTGAGCTCCAGGACACATTGGTGGGGTCTTCAATCCAGGGAAGCCTGGCCAGCATTCTGGTGCTCTGGCCTTTTTTCTAAGTAGCCAACCAGCTGCCTCTGCTCAGGCAGCTCCCCTCCCTTCCTCCCCCCCATAGCTAATTAAATAATAAAAAGTAAATAAATAAAAAACTCTTTCCTTTCACCGCTCTTTTATTACTGTTCTTTTTCTTATCTTTTTCTTTTCTCTCTCTCTCTTTTTTTTTCTTTTTCTCATTCTTGTCATCCTTTCTTCCTTAATCCTACAGCTTTCTGAATTCACTGATACACATTTGGGAATTATTTTGGGGAAGAAATCTGACTCAGAGTGGACTCTCTCTGCGAGTATCTCTGCTCAACTTCCCTTCCTCCTTTAGCTACCCCTAGAATATACAGTGGATAGTAGATTTGCATAACTGTCTATTCCTGCTATTCTTGTCTAGTCCTGAGGTTTTTTTTTTTTTCTTTATTTCTTAACAATCAGCTGCCTCTGCTCAGGAGGCTTGAGGCAATCTGGGAAAGGGTTTTTTACCCTGCTTTATTTTATTATTAATATTATATAAAGGCATATATCTTCCCCCCCTTTAGGTTAATCAGAATTAACTCTTAGGGTATCTTTCATTGCTAGGGTAGTGGGCATCTTATCTATTGTGAGAGGAACTTGTCTCATTACTCCTACCTCCTCTACAGACTCTCCCCTTCTTCCTCCTCCTAGATAATTCAAAAAAAATAAATAAATAAAGTAATCAATTAAAAAAACTTTCCTTTCACTGCTCTTTAATTACAGCTCTTTTTCTTATCTTTTCTCTTTTCTCTCGTTTTTTTTTTTTTTTAATCTTGTCATACACTTCTTCCTTCCTTCTTCTTTGCCTTTCTGAATTTGTGAATTATTTTGGGGAAGAAATCTGACTCAGAGTGAACTCTCTATGTGTGTATCTCTGCTCTACTTCCCTTTCTCCTCTTATTACCCCTAGAATATACAGTGCATAGTAGATTAGCATAACTGTCTATTCTTGCTATCCCTTCTTTCTTTTCTCTTTCTTCTTCACTTGGACTTGGTTGTTATTTTTTCATGGACTGGAAACATTGTTTGGCTAACTGGTAGTGATTAAACTGCTTCAATACTTGCTTCAGTTGCTATTGTAATTCCTGAGGTTGGTGAGTGCAATTGTCATAAAGGTATTTAGTACAGTGTTGCTTGTACTCAAGACACAACAACTGAGGAACAACAGAGCATAAAAATAAGAAACACATAAATCAAAAAAATGGGTAGATCAAAAACAAATAAAATTGCTACTCCAATGAATGAAGACAAGAGCCCAGAAGAAACTACAAATCAGCCAGAAGTAACCATAGATAAGAAAAGTATGCAAGCAATAATAAACTTATTAATCACAGAAATGAAAACAACATTGGAGGAAAGGAATGGCAGTATTAGGGAAACAACTGTTGAGACCCCCAAGGAAAATACTGATTATTTTGAGGCAATTAGAGAACTGAAAGCTGAAATAGCTGTAATGAAGAAAGAAGCTGAGGGAAGGGAAAGCAGACTAACAGAAGCAGAAAACAGAATTAGTCAGACAGAGGATGAGTTAGAGAAAACTAAGAAAGAGGTGAAAGAGAGAAATTGTTGACTAATCATGAAACTAAAGGCTGGAATAGCGCAGATGAAGATTTAGGGTGTCCATTTTGAAGATAGCTAGTAGGCCTATTTTAGTTATAATCTAAAGGTCCCATGACCATACTAGTTTTTGCCTGAGCTTAGCATCTGATATGCAGGTGGATCCAAGTTTTTGTCTGAGGAGATGATGTCATGGCTAGAAAAAGGACCAGAAAGCTAGATCAGGGAAGAGAGTAGCTCCCAAATATGGGAAAGGTGTATAAATATTGTTGACTGTAAACCTCATTGATTTGATGTGGTCTGGGGCCCATATTCAGCTTAGGAGCCTATGTGACCTCTGGATCCCTGTAGGTCTGAGCTCGCATTCTGTGGTTATGAGTAGGAACATTCCAAGTTGCCCCAATTTCAGGACCCATCTTCTTCAGGTAAAACATAGAGTATGTTGTCCAGCCTCCCTTCAGAGGATGGAACATTTTCTACAGTTGTTGATCCATGTTGAGGGCAAGGTCCTATGGGGGCCTGCAGTGGGGTCTATTGTGTTGTTCCTGATGGAGATGACCAGTGACAATGGAGAGAGGGATCTATTCAATATCTAGGCCCATCACGTCTGTGTGGGAATCTCAGGACTACCTGACTAGGGCCCCAGCTGATGGGGTGGCCTGATAGTGACTAAGGACTCATCATTCAAGGTCTCTTGCCCTTATTCAACTTTTGTAGTCCGTACTTTGATAAGGTTAACTTTGGAGTGACTGCAGGACAGAACGGCCATTATTACACGGGCCAGTATCTTGCCCTTATCCAACTATTGTAGTCCTCTCTTTATCTGATGACCTTAGACTTTCTCTCAATTGTTTATGCATTGAGTGTCATTTGCTGAACACAATCAGAATTAGGTTCTAGGGGTCTGTCTTCTTTGGGCATTTCTGCTACTCTGCCCAGATAATTTTTTAAACAATTATTTATTTACTTATTCCCCTTTTGTTGCCTTTGTTGTTTTTTTATTGTTGTTGTTGTTAATGATGTACTTGTTAGATAGGACAGAGAGAAATGGAGAGAGGAGGGGAAGACAGAGAAGGGGAGAGAAAGATGGACACCTACAGCCAGTTAATTTGATCTAGGTCCAGATGATTAGACAATTTATAGGGCATTCTTAAGGCATTTCAAATATTAGTGAGCACTTTGATTTTGAGTTATATAATTACCCCTTGCTTATTGATATATGTACACCTGTACCCAGGGGAACAAAAATTTGAACAGACACTTTGATAGAAATAGGGCCAGGACATGGACAGAAACTTCACTGAGAAAAAGGTCCGGAGGGACAATAGACACACAAGAAAGTGCTCAATGCCATTGATTATCAGATGCTATATAAATGCAAATAAAGATAACAATGAAATACCACTTTATGCCAATGAGAATATCATACATTAGAAAGGACAGAATCAACAAATGTTGGAGAGGAATGGGTTGGGGGTGGGGTGGAGAATGACAGTTCTGCACTGCCAGTGAGAATATAAATTGGCCCAACCCTTATGGAAAACAGTATGGAGATATCTCAAACACTAGAAATAGACCTACTCTATGACCCTGCAATATCTCTCCTGGGGATTTGCCTAGAGAAAACATAAACATAGATCAGAAGAGATCTATGTATACCTATGTTCACAGCAGCATAAGTTACAATAGCTAAAAACTTAGAAGTAACCCAGCTATCCAAAGACAGATGAGTTGCTAAAACATTGTGAATTATATATACAATGTAATACCACTCAGTTGTTAAAAAAAAACAATGAAATCACTTCTTTTGCATTATCTTGGATGAAACATGAAGACATCATGTTATGTGAGGTAAATGAAAAAGAGAAGGGCAAATTCCAAATCATCCCACTTATAAATGGGACTTAATTAGGGAAGGAGATAGCGAGGGAAATCAGAACTTAAATAGGGAGGGACTTAAATGGGACTTAAATAGGGAGGGAAATTTGAAAGAGCAACTTGGTCTGGGCGTGCTGTATTGCATCAAATCAAGTACCTCTGGGGGAAAAGATGGGGAGAGAAAGGGACTGAAGAGAACGCTGGTCTAAGTTATGAGTGGGAGTGATCTGCAGAGAACTTTTACAGGGGGCTGAGAAATTGTACCCATGTGTCAGCAACTGCACTATAAACCACCAACCCCCGATATAAATGATATTTTAAAAGTACATGTTTCAGGGGTTGGGCAGTGGTGCAACCAGTTAAGTGTATAGGTTACCATGTGCAAGGACCCTGGTTTGAGCCCTCACTCCCCACCTGCAGGGAGTCTGATTCACGAGTGGTGAAGCAGGTCTGCAGGTGTTTTTCTTTCCTCTCTCTTTCTCCCTCCTCTCTCAATTTCTCTGTCTTATCTAATAAAAATCAGAAAGAAAAAAAAAATAGAAAAAATGGCCACTAGGAGCAGTGGATTTGTTAGTGCCAGCACTGAGCCCCAGCAACCCTGGTAGCAATAGAAAAAAAAATAAAATAAAAAGTACATGCTTATTACACCTTGCTTCATTATTTTTGTTTGTTGGTTTATCTCCACCATATTGTAAGTGTCTTGCAGGCAGAACCTTCATGATGTCAGACATAACATGGTGCCTGGCACAGTACACATATGAAATAAATGTGTTCAATAAATGGACTTGCAGTGGTGAGGTCAATCATAAGCCCACACTAAGATTCTTAGAAAGTCTACTCTCTCCTTACTAGAGATACTCTCCAACAAGCATGGCTCATGTTTCACTTCATTGTGTCTTAAACTGAAAGATATATAAAGAATGAACGTTTTTTATAGTCATCAGGAAATAGGCCCCCAAAGGGAAAAACGACAGCAGAATCATGGAAGAAGAACTAATAAAGTGTAAATAAAGCTTGCTTTTACTTGCATGATATCTTTCTCATGAAAGGAGGGATATAAGGAATAAAGGAAAGAAGGGAAGGAGAGGAGGAGTGGGTGGAGAAATCCCTGGGCAGTGTGAATAACTGAATAGTGGGCCTGAACCCTTAGTTATTTTCTTCTCCTGTGTAAGGTTGCTATAAGATAAAGTGGAAATTAAAAATTGAAAGAAGAGTTTTTTGAGGATTACGTTGTATTGTCTATGCTACTATTAAATCTGCATTTTGGGAAACAGCCCAGGCAGTTATCCACATGATTAGTGGGGCATGGCCAAGTCTCCATACAGAAGCCAGAAGTGCCATCACTGAGAGTTTCCTGTGTAGACACCATCATTAACTCTGACACAAGGTTGCTTTGTTTTGTACCCAGAGGAACTCTGTACCAAAGGGGAGTTAGAATGATCTCTCTTCCCCCAAGTAATCTTGTACTTCTTATGTTTCCCTAAACTGGCAGCAAAACTATTTAGCTTTCTACTTTTAAAATGTGCTAAGATTTTCTTAACACCAGTGTAATTCATTGGATACAGAAGCACTAAGAGTTTCAGATACATAGCTGAAATCAGAAAACTTTTCCAGAATCTGCTTCCACAGAAAGCTATAAAAAGTGCTATTTTTCTTGGAGAACTACTGGAGTCCCTTAGATCTTCTGGGTCAGAAGTAAAATATCAAGAATGAGGGAGGGGGCATTTTCAGTTTCCTTTCTTCAAAATAGACAGAATTATACACAGGAAATAAAAAGACATAGGTGATTGCATGATTTTTGTAGAGTGACATTCTATTGTACATATAAATTCTTGGTCTTTTGGCTTCTATTCTTGAAATCAGGGAAGAAGACCCAGAGAAATTGAGCTAAGGGAAATTTCTGTTCCTGTCCAACTCCAAAGAAAGTCAGCCTCTTTGTCACTAGAAGGAAGCTATAAGGATGAGTTCTCTCTCTTAAAGGGATGCTTAGACTTTTCTACCCATGGATACAACTATATGGAAGAACAAAGAATCAAGAATAAGTCTTTATGAACACCTAACAGGAAGAGAAAGGAAAGATAAACAAACATAAGAACTAAGAAGTGGACACTAGTTTCCTCCTGGATACATGTTTTTAAAGTCTTGCTTTCAAAAACCACATTCAGTCATGGTATTTAATAAGAGAGAGGACCAGAAGCTTGAGACTGCTGTGTATCTTTTGGAAAAGTCATTTAACTCAGTAGAATGACCCATAAATACTGATTACAGTCCTGGAAGTTCTGTGTCCCTAGAAACTATTTTAGTCTCTGGAAATTCAGACTGATTATTAACCCTCCTTAACCAGGTTAAGTCTCTCTTTACTCATTTGTAAAGTAAAAGAGTTGAATTAGATCATCCCTTAAATCCTGTTTAGTACCAAACAAAATAGGCTACCTTAAGTTCTTCCATGAATTTATTTATTTCCATACATTTGAACTATTTTTACCAAAGGCTGTGAGGCAGCATATAAGAATAAGTAGTGTGATATAGAAAAACTTAAATGGATTTTAAAACCAAGCACCATACACACATCTAGAACAGAAGAACAAAATCAATGTTATAGTTGAAGCAGAGATATGCTGGTCATTCAATCTAGCAAGTAATGAAAGTGAGTGATAAATCTCACTCTCTACTTCCTAATAGTCAAAGCAAAAAAAATGTATTAAGTTATTTGTAGAAACTGAAATGTTCAGGGCCAAGAAGACAGTATAATGGTTATGCAAAAAAAAACTTTTCATGCCTGAGTCTCCAAGGTCCCAGGTTCAATTTCTGCCACAGCCATATATATGCCTGGTCTCTCTCTGTATGTCTTCTCTCAGGATCACTTTCATTAAAACAGAATAAATAAAACACTTTTAAAAAAGAAGTTGAGGACATTACACAACAGTTTCTGTCTCCAGTGCTATATACAGGTGCTTTGGGTCTAACTGGAGGCCCCTTTCCCAGCTCCTATTCCAAATTCATTCTCTGGCCCTCTCTACCTGCCCAGCTGCAAGCTGATTCTGTAGGCAGGTAGCTCTGGGTGGCCAGGAATACCAAGGGAGACCACCAGGGACCACAAAAAGACAGGACTAGAACTACAGGAACCCACCAAATCACTGGTGAGTGCAAATAAGTATGGCTCTCGGACAGAGAGGAGCCTAGGGAGAGATTAAGTGGCTGTTAACAGTCTGGAAGTTTACCAGTTGACACACCACCTCCATTGTGTTTCACCAACAAAAAGACGGCTGAAGGGAGGAGCGGACTCACCTAAGACTCACCAAATGCAACTATGAGTCTCCATTCGTACTGACCTCAGAATCTGGAGCAGCTGTGGTGGGGAGGCCCTGTGCTGACACCAGGGGACAGAGAACTAATGAGAAACTCAGGAGAAGATCTATACCTCGGTGGCCCAGCACCTCCTGGTGATGTGAGAGTCTCTTTGCATGATCACTGGATTTTATCTCCTCAACCCTGCTGTATCTCTTGGTCAGGAATCAGGGATTAAGCTAAGAAGCCTACTTACAGTTTAAAAGCCCTGAGGCCCCCATAACCTATAGGGAAGAAAAAGAACAAAAGAGGATTTTAAGCCACTGTTCTCCAACTCAAGGATTAAAAAAATAATATTGAAACAACTGTTAATTTCCACAACTGTGAACCCTTTAAGTACCTTACTTAGACACAAGTCAATCCAGGCAAGAGTGATCAGTATTTTGAAAAACACTCAGAGAGGGACCTCATAACATATTTCATAGAATTGCTAAACCAAGAAGAAGTATTGGAGAAATGAACCAGGACAAAAGTCCAGCTAAAAGCCCCCTCAAAAGTTGAAGCACAAAATAATGAGGTCAACATGCAAAAACTAGTTAAGGAAATAGTCACAGGAGTGAGTAAAGAGTTTGAAAGAATTGTTATCAGAAATGCAGAAACAAACAATAAGACTCTGGAAGAAAACACTAATTATCTCAAGGTTATTAGAGAGCTGAAAGCTGAAATAGCTGAGTTAAGAACACAACTAGCTGAACAAGCTATAACAGTATCAGAACAGGGTAAAAAAATAGATGAACTCCAGAAAACAGTAGAAGGGAGAGAGAATAGAATCAGTCAGACTGAAGACAGAATTAGCAAGATCGAGGATGAATTAGAGACAACAGAAAAAGAAGTAAGAGATCTCAAAAGGAAATTAAGAGATACTGTGGAGGGTAGATAGCATAAAGGTTATGCAAACAGACTCTCATGCCTGAGTCTCCAAAGTCTCAGGTTCAAACCCCCACACCTCCACAGCTGAACAGTACTCTGGTTAAAAATAATAATAATAATAATAATAAAAGAAATTAAGAGATAAAGAAAACAAAAACACAGACCTATGGGATGACTTCAAAATAAATAATATACACACTATTGGCTTCTGAAAGGTCTCCTATAAACAGTCAGAGTACCATAAATATGCCATCTATCAGAACACTCTAAAAATTGAAAAGAATGGTGTTAAAATATCTTAAAATTTTGATATAAATGTCATTGGCTTGAATTCACCTATTAAAAACACGGAGTAGGAAGATAAATCAAAAACACAACAACAGTATACTGTTTACAGGAAACCCGCCTAACTCAACAAGAAAAACACAGACTCAAAGTGAAAGGATGGAAAACTAGCGTACAAGCCAATGGCCCATAAAAAAGGTCAAGAATAGCTATTCTCATATCTGACATGATAGACTTAAAAATAAATAAAATTTAAAAAGATAGGGATGGACATTACTTAATGCTCAGAGGATCAATCAATCAATCAAGAGGACATAACAATTACTAACATCTATGAATCCAATGAGAAGCCATCTAAATACATCAAACATCTACTGAAAGAGCTACAGCAGTATATTAGCAGCAACACCATCATAGTAGGGGACTTCAACACTCCACTTTCTCAACTTGACAGATCATCCAAGCAGAAAATCAATAAAGAAATGAGGGAGCTAAATAAAGAGATAGATAAACTAGAACTATTAGACATTTTGAGAGTCATTCACCCCAAGAAACTGTAATACACATTCTACTCAAGTCCACATGGGTCATTCTCAAGGAGAGACAATATGTTAGGCCACAAAAACAGCATCAGCAAATTCAAGAGCATTGAAATCATCCCAAGCATCTTCTCAGACTACAGTGGAATTAAACTAACACATAACAATCAACAAAAGATCAGCAATAGTCCCCCAAATGTGGAAGCTCAACAGTATACTACTTAACAACTACTGGGTCCTAGAGGAAATAAAGAAAGAAATCAAAATGTTTTGAGAGTTAATGAAAATGAAGGCACAAGCTATCAAAATATTTGGGACACAGCTAATGCAGTACTGAGAGGGAAGTTCATAGCCATACAAGCACATATTAAGAAACAAGAAAAAGCACAAATTAACAGCCTGATTGCACATCTTAAAGACCTAGAAGATGAAGAACAAAGGAACCCTAAAGCAACCAGAAGCACAGAAATCACTAAAGTTAGGGCAGAAATAAATATCATTGAAAATAAGAAAACCATACAAAAGATCAACGAAAGTAAATGTTGGTTCTTCAAAAGAGTGAACAAAATCAACAAACCTTTAGCCAAACAAAAAAGGGAGAAGAGCCAAATAAATCAGATCATAAATGAAAGAGGAGATATCACAACAGACACCGCAGAAATTCAACATATCATATGAGACTTCTGTGAACAACTATATTTCACCAAGCCAGAGAACCTGGAAGAAATGGACGATTTCCTAGATACCTATGAAATTCCAAAATTATGTAAAGAGGAACTAGATAATATGAACAGGCCCATCACAGCTAATGAAATTGAAACAGCTATCAAAAACATTGCCAAAAATAAAATTCCTGGACCAGATGGTTTTACAAATGAATTCTACAAAACCTTCAAAGAACTAATACCTCTACTTTTAAAAGTCTTCCAGAAGATTGAAGACACTGGAAGACTCTCTTCCAGCTTCTATGAAGCCAACATCACTTTGATACCAAAATCAGACAGGGACACAACCAAAAAAGAGAACTACAGACCAATATCTCTGATGAACATAGATGCCAAAATATTGAACAAAATTCTCACCAACCGGTTATAGCAGTATATTAAAAAGATTTTCATCATGACCCAGTGGGGTTTATCCCAGGCATGCAAGGTGGTTTAATAAACATAAATAAATCAATGTGATCCACCACATCAATAAAAGCAAGACCAAAAACTACATAGTCATATCAATAGATGCAGAGAAAGCCTTTGACAAAATACAACTTCCCTTTGTGATCAAAACACTACAAAAATGGGAATAGATGGGAAATTACTCAAGATAGTGGAGTCTATATATATAGCAAACCTACAGCCAACATCATACTCAATGGTGAAAAACTGGAAGCATTTCCCTTCATATCAGGTACTAGACAGGGATGCCCGCTATCACCATTACTATTCAGCATAGTGTTGGAAGTTCTTGCCATAGCAATCTGGCAGGAGCAAGGAATTAAAAGGATACAGATTCTAAGAAAAGAAGTCAAACTTTCCTTATTTGCAGATGACATGATAGTATACATAGAAAAACCTAAGGAATCCAGCAAGAAGCTTTCATCAGGCAAGAAATCATCAGGCAATACAGTAAGGTGTCAGGCTACAAAATTAGCATTCAAAAGTCGGTGTCATTCCTCTTTGCAAACAAACTTCTTCTACATTAGAAGAAGATGAAATCCAGAAATCAATTCCTTTTACTATAGCAATAAAAACAGTAAAATATCTCGGAGTAAACCTAACCAAAGAAGTGAAAGACTTGTATACTGAACATTATGAGTCACTACTCAAGGAAATCAAAAAAGACACAAAGAAGTGGAAAGATATTCCACGTTCATGGGTTGGAAGAATTAACATCATTAAAATGAAAATACTACCCAGAGCCATATACAGATTTAATGCTATCCCCATCAAGATCCCAACCACAGATTTTAGGAGAATAGAACAAATGCTACAAATGTTTATCTGGAAGCAGAAAATACCTAGAACTGCCAAAACAATCTTGAGAAGAAGGAACAGAACTGGAGGCATCACACTCCCAGATCTCAGATTGTATTATAGGGCCATTGTCATCAAAACTGCTTGGTACTGGAACATGAATGGACATACTGACCAGTGGAATAGAATTGAGAGCCCATAAGTAAGCTCCCACAACTATGGACATCTAATCTTTCACCAAGATGCCCAAATTATTAAATGGGGAACAATGAGTCTCTTCAACAAATGGTATTGGGTGAAATGGGTAGAAACATGCAGAAGAATGAAACTGAACTACTATATTTCACCAAATGCAAAAGTAAATTCCAAGTGGATCAAGGACTTGGATGTTAGACCAGAAACTACCAGATACTTAGAGGAAAATATAGGCAGACAGAACTCCTTTCTGCATAAATTTTAAAGACATCTTCAATGAAACGAATCCAATTACACAGAAGACTAAGGCAAACATAAACCTATGGGATTACATCACATTAAAAAGCTTCTGCACAGCAAAAGAAACTACTACCCAAACCAAAAGATCCCTCACAGAATGGGAGAAGATCTTTACATCAGACAACAGTTTAGTAACCAAAATATATAAAGAGCTTGCCAAACTCAACCACAAGAAAACAAATGACCCCATCCAAAAATGATGAGAGGACATGGACAAAATATTCACCACAGAAGAGATCCCAAAGGCCAAGAAACACATGAAAAAATGCTCCATGGGAGTCGGGCTGTGGCACAGCGGGTTAAGCGCAGGTGGCGCTAAACTCAAGGACCGGCGTCAGGATCCCGGTTCGAGCCCCCGGCTCCCCACCTGCAGGCAGGTCCCTTCACAGGCGGTGAAGCAGGTCTGCAGGTGTCTGTCTTTCTCTCCCCTTCTCTGTCTTCCCCTCCTCTCTCCATTTCTCTCTGTCCTATCCAACAACAACGACATCAATAATAACTACAATAATAAAACAACAAGGGCAACAAAAGGGAATAAATAAATAAATAAATAATAAAAATAAATTAAAAAAAAAACTTAAAAAAAAAAAAAGAAAAAATGCTCCATGTCTTTGGTTGTCAGAAAAATGCAAATAAATACAACAGTGAGATACCTCTTCACTTCTGTAAGAATGTTATACATCGGAAAAGGTAACATCAGCAAATTCTGGAGAGGTTGTGAGGTCAAAAGGAACCCTCCTACACTGCTGGTGGGAATGTAAATTTGTCCAATCTCTGTGTAGAACAGTTTGGAGAACTCTTAGAAGGATAGAAATCAACCTACCCTATGATCCTGCAATTCCTCTCCTGGGGATATATCCTAAGGAACCCAACACACCCATTCAAAAAGATCTGTGTACAGACATGTTCATAGCAGCACAATTTTTAATAGCCAAAACTTGGAAACAACCCAGGTGTCCAACAACAGATGATTGGCTGAGCAAGTTGTGGTATATATACACAATGGAATACTACTCAGCTATAAAAAATGGTGACTTCACCGTTTTCAGCTGATCTTGGATGGAGCTTGAAAAAATCATGTTAAGTGAAATACGTCAGAAACAGAAGGATGAATATTGTATGATCTTACTCTCAGGCAGAAATTGCAAAGGAAGATCAGAAGAGAAAAGAAAACGCAAGTAAAACCTGGACTAGAATTGGTGTATTGCACCAAAGTAAAAGACTCTGGGGTGGGGGCAGGGCGGAGAATACAGGTCCAAAAAGGATGATAGAGGACCTAGTGGCAGTTGTATTGTTATATGGAAAACTGGGAAATGTTATGCATGTACAAACTATTGTATTTACTATCGAATGTAAAACATTAATTCCCCAATAAAGAAATTTAAAGAAAAGGAATCGAGATGTTCTAAGATATAGCTTAACATGTTCATTTTTCTACCTCCATACAACATTATACTTGAATGACTTACTCTACCAAGGTCTCAAGAGCAAAATAGTGCCCTTGATATATGTTGAGTGTTAACTTTTGTTATATGTGCAATAATGATTGAATTTTATTTTATCCTTTTATATTTTCAGTCTTTCATAAGTTTTCCACAAAGAATGTGCATTGATTTTGTCATTTGGAAGCAAAGATATTTTTAGTACCTTCACTGCAATATAATGTTCAGAATCCTATGGCTTCAGTGTTTTCAGAATTGAGTATTCATTACCAAAATCAGTTTTTGAACAGTTTTATTACCCCTAAAAGAAACTTCACATCCTACCTGCCATTCACTTAAATCCTCTCACCTGTCTGCATTTCCCCATTTTACTGTTTTTATGCATTTTCCTATGTTTGGCCTATCATATACGTGCATTCATACAATATATCGTCTTCTGTGATTGACTTACTTCATGTATCACAATGATTCACATGTAGTATAATATGCATCAGTACTTCTCTACTTTTTATTACTAAATAATACTGTTGAAGACTTTGTTTATTCACTAATCAATTGAGGAATATTTAAGTTGCATCTACTTTTTGAACATTATGGATAATGCAGCTGTGAACATTAATTTAAAAGTCTGAGTGGTACTAAATATAAAATATATGTGGGCCCTGGGTCAGGTGGATGGAAATATATAGGTCATTATATCCACAGAATTTCTTCAAGAATAGGAGCTACTCACTGCCTTAATCCAACTTTCTAGCCCTTTTCTCTACTCTGACACCATTTTCTCAGACAAAATTCAACTTCATCCTAGCTATCAAACTCGAGTGAAAACTACCATCCAGAGTCACGGGCCCTTAGAAACATGTCTAAAATGGATTTCCTAACTTTCTTCCATCCTAAAATCCCTAATCTCATCTGCTGTGTTCCTACTTTTGGTTCCTGTTCATTAACCGTTTTTTTTTTTTTTTTTTTTTTTTTTTCAATTTATGTCCTTCCACATTCCAGGCACCAAGCTGCAGAAGCTATTACAAGTCTATCCTGACTTCACCAGAAGTCAGATGACCTCACCAATGTGTCCTGGAGCCTCACCTCTCCAGAGCTCTACCCCATTAGGGAAAGATAGAAACAGGCTGGGGGTATGGATTGACCTTCCAATACCCATGTCCAGTGGAGAAGCAATTATAGAAGCCAGAACTCCCATCATCTGTACCCCCAAAACAATTTTGATCCATACTCACAGTGGGAGAAGTGATAGGAGGAAGAGGGCTCTTTACCCCAGCTCCATCAGCACCCAGAGAGAGAGAAGGAAAAGGAGAGGGACATTTGGAGGTAGTAATAGGGTCATGAGTGGCTTGGAGTGTAAGAGAGGACTGGACTTGGAAAGAAAAGGGTGGCATTTATGTACAAATGTAGACAGATAGCTGTAGAGATGATGGTCTACAACCTTAGGGGAACTGAAATGGCTTATGCTGGGGAGACTGAGGATTCAGAACTCTGGTGGTGGGAATGGTATGGAATTATACTCCTGTTGATACGTAATTTTGTAAATCAATATTAAAACACTCATAAGATTCGCCTTGGGGGGAGGTAATATGGCAACGGCCTGAGAAGTCGCTAACAGCGAGTGCTCTGATAGCATCGTCGGCAAAGGTAGGATTTTCTGCCTTTAGCAGGCCAGTCAATAAGGGGGGGGGGGCACCAAAGAAGTTATTACAGTTTAATTTGGGTTAACAATTAGAGCAAAGGTGACACGGACTAGCGGGGCTCCAGAATTCCCAGGCGGCGCCAGGCAAGGCGAGTGCGCCGGGCATTGTCCTCCGCCCGCCCGGGAAGGCGGCTCCTCCGCCGGTTGCAGAGCGCGGCGGGCAGAGGACCCGGAGAGAGCACTTTAGCTCAGGGGCTGCCTCTTGGGAGTTGCCAGGGTCCACCGCGACCCTGAGGGTGGATCCAAAGACTTCTTGAGTATAGCTCTCATTGGATCAAAGGACTTGGAGCTAGTTTTCATTTTTGAGAAATCCTTTAAAAAAGTCTGGAGGGCGGGGTCTCCCGGAAAATGGCGCCCGGAGAAGCAGAAGCGGCCAGCCTTTGAGCTCCGGACACATCTCGTGTAAACAATAGGATTTTCTGCCTTTAGCAGGCCATCCAATAAGGGGCCATAACGGTCATACCAAGGATGTTTCTATAACTTAATTTGGGTTAAGAATTAGAGTAGGGGAAAAAATTCTTTTTTCTTCCTTTTAATTTTCAAGCATACATCCTTCCCGCCGCCCCCCCTCCCCCCATAAGCAGTGCCTGGGACCAGCTACTAGCAGGATACCCCATACCACCAAACAGGGTTTTTTTTGTTTTTTTTTTTTTTTTTTCCTTTTTCCTTTTTTTTTTTTTTTTTGTTAATTCACTGATACACATTTGGGAAGTTCCTCGCACTGCTCTCTAATTACAACTCTTCTTCCTATCTTCTCCCTTTCTCTCTCTTATCTCTCTCTTTTTTTTTCTTTTTTTTTTTTTTTAATCTTGTCATACACTTCTTTCTTCTTTGCCTTTCTGAATTTGTGAATTACTTTGGGGAAGAAATCTGACCCAGAGTGGACTCTCTATGTGTGTATCTCTGCTCTAGTTCCCTTTACACTCTTGTTACCCTTAGAATATACACTGGATAGTAGATTTGCATAACTGTCTATTCTTGCTATCCTCTCTTCCTTTTCTCTTTCTTCACTGGGATTTGGTTACTATTTTTTCACGGACTGGAGAAATTGTTTGGCTAACTGGTAACGATTAAACTCCTTCAATACTTACTTCAGTTGCTACGGTTATTCCGGAGGTTGGTGAGTGCAATTGTCATAAAGGTATTTAGTACAGTGTTACTTGTGCTCAAAACACAACAACTGAGGAACAACAGAACATTAAAAAAAAAAAAAAAGAGAGAAACACATAAATTAAAAAAAAATGGGTAGATTAAAAACAAATAAAACTGCTACCCCAATGAATGAAGACAAGAGCCCAGAAGAAACCACAAATCAGTCAGAAGTAACTATAGATAAGAAAAGTATGCAAGCAATAATAAACTTATTAATCACAGAAATGAAAACAACATTGGAGGAAAGAAATGGCAGTATTAGGGAAACAACAGTTGAGACCCCCAAGGAAAATACTGATTATCTTGAGACAATTAGAGAACTGAAAGCTGAAATAGCTGTAATGAAGAAAGAAGCTGAGGCAAGGGAAAGCAGACTAACAGAAGCAGAAAACAGAATTAGTCAGACAGAGGATGAGTTAGAGAAAACTAAGAAAGAGGTGAAAGAGCTTAAAAAGAGATTGAGAGACACTGAAAACAACAACAGAGACATATGGGATGATCTCAAAAGAAGTAACATTCGTATAATTGGCCTGCCAGAGGAAGAAAGAGAGGAAGGGGAAGCAAACATCCTAGAGGAAATAATACAAGAAAATTTCCCAGACCTGAATAACAGAAAGGATATCAAGGTGCAAGAGGCCCAGAGAGTACCAAACAGAATCAACCCAGACCTGAAAACACCAAGACACATCATAGTCACAATGAGAAGAAGTAAGGATAAAGAAAGGATCCTAAAGGCTGCAAGAGAGAAACAAAAAGTCACATACAGGGGAAAACCCATAAGACTTTCTGCAGATTTTTCAACTCAAACTCTAAAAGCCAGAAGGGAGTGGCAAGATATCTATCGAGCCCTGAATGAAAAAGGGTTTCAACCAAGGATTATATATCCTGCTAGACTTTCATTCAAGCTAGATGGAGGGATCAAAACCTTCTTAGACAAACAACAGTTAAAGGAGGCAACTATCACCAAGCCGGCCCTGAAAGAGGTATTAAAAGACCTCTTATAAACAAGAACATCACTATAATACTTGTAATATATCAGAGCAAACAAATTGTTTTTTTAGAACAATGGCACTACAATACATTAAATCCATAATATCAATAAATGTCAATGGCTTAAACTCACCCATCAAAAGGCACAGGGTGGGGGGATGGATCAGAAAACATAACCCAACCATATGCTGCTTGCAAGAATCACATCTGTCACAACAAGATAAACACAGACTTAAAGTGAAAGGATGGAAAACTATCATACAGGCTAACGGTCCACAAAAAAGGGCAGGAACAGCCATTCTCATCTCAGACACGATAGATTTTAAATTAAATAAAGTAATAAAAGATAGGCAAGGACATTACATAATGATAAGAGGATCAATCAGCCAAGAAGACTTAACAATTATTAACATCTATGCACCCAACGAGGGACCATCTAAATACATTAAACACCTATTGAAAGAATTTCAAAAATACATCAATAGTAATACAATAATAGTGGGAGACTTCAATACCCCACTCTCACACTTAGACAGATCAACAAAGAAGAGAACCAATAAAGATATAAGAGAATTGAATGAAGAGATTGACAGACTAGACCTCTTGGACATTTTCAGACTCCTCCACCCCAAAAAACTGGAATACACCTTCTTTTCAAATCCACACAACACATACTCAAGGATAGACCACATGTTAGGCCACAAAGACAGCATCAATAAATTCAAGAGCATTGAAATCATCCCAAGTATCTTCTCAGACCACAGTGGAGTAAAACTAACTTTTAACAACAAACGGAAAATTATTAAAAGACATAGAATTTGGAAACTAAACAACATGCTCCTTAAGAACCACTGGGTCAGACACTCACTCAAACAGGAAATTCAAATGTTCCTGGAAACTAATGAAAATGAAGACACAACCTATCAAAATATTTGGGACACAGCTAAAGCAGTACTGAGAGGGAAACTTATAGCTATACAATCACATATTAAACACCAAGAAGAAGCCCAAATGAACGAACTTACTACACACCTCAAGGACTTAGAGGAAGAGGAACAAAGGAACCCTAAAGCAACCAGAAGGACAGAAATCACTAAAGTTAGAGCAGAAATAAACAACATCGAAAATAAAAGAACCATACAAAAGATCAATGAAGCCAAATGTTGGTTCTTTGAAAGATTAAACAAAATTGACAAACCCCTAGCCAGACTCACCAAACAAAAAAGAGAGAAGACTCAAATTAATAGAATTGTCAACGATACAGGAGATATCACAACTGACACCACAGAAATCCAGAGAATTCTGCGAAACTTCTATAAAGAACTATATGCCACCAAGCTAGAGAATCTGGAAGAAATGGAACAATTCCTAGAAACCTATGCACTTCCAAAACTGAACCAAGAAGAACTACAAAATCTAAATGCACCAATCACAGACAAAGAAATTGAAACCGTTATTAATAATCTCCCCAACAACAAAAGTCCTGGACCAGATGGCTTCACAAACGAATTCTACAAAACTTTCAGGAAACAGTTAATACCCATACTTCTTAAGCTATTCCATAAGATTGAAGAAACAGGAATACTCCCTTCCACCTTTTATGAAGCCAACATCACCCTGATACCAAAAGCTGATAGGGACAGAACAAAAAAGGAAAACTACAGACCAATATCTCTGATGAACATAGATGCCAAAATATTAAACAAGATCTTGGCCAACCGGATACAGCAACACATCAAAAAGATTGTTCATCATGACCAAGTGGGATTCATCCCAGGAATGCAAGGCTGGTTCAACATCCGTAAATCAATCAATGTCATTCATCACATCAATAAAAGCAAAGCCAAAAACCACATGATTATCTCAATAGATGCAGAGAAAGCCTTTGACAAAATCCAACACCCATTCATGCTCAAAACTCTACAAAAAATGGGAATAGATGGGAAATTCCTCAAGATAGTGGAGTCTATATATAGCAAACCTACAGCCAACATCATACTCAATGGAGAGAAGCTGAAAGCATTCCCCCTCAGATCAGGGACTAGACAGGGCTGCCCACTGTCACCGTTACTCTTCAACATAGTATTGGAAGTTCTTGCCATAGCAATCAGGCAAGAGAAAGAAATCAAAGGGATACAGATTGGAAGGGAAGAAGTCAAGCTCTCACTATTTGCAGATGATATGATAGTATACATAGAAAGACCTAAAGAATCCAGTAGAAAATTACTGGAAGTTGTTAGGCAATATAGCAAGGTATCAGGCTACAAAATCAATGTACAAAAATCAGTGGCATTTCTTTATGCAAACACTAAATCTGAAGAAGAAGACATCCAGAAATCACTCCCATTCACTGTTTCAGCAAAATCAATCAAATACCTAGGAATAAAGTTGACCAAAGAAGTGAAAGACTTGTATGCTGAAAACTATGAGTCGCTACTCAAGGAGATAGAAACTGATACCAAGAAATGGAAAGATATCCCATGCTCATGGATTGGAAGAATAAATATCATCAAAATGAACATTCTCCCCAGAGCCATATACAAATTTAATGCAATACCCATCAAAGTTCCACCAAGCTTCTTTAAGAGAATAGAACAAACACTACAATCATTTATCTGGAACCTGAAAACACCTAGAATTGCCAAAACCATCTTGAGGAAAAGAAACAGAAATGGAGGCATCACACTCCCAGACCTTAAACTATATTATAAAGCCATCATCATCAAAACAGCATGGTACTGGAACAAAAATAGGCACACAGACCAGTGGAACAGAATTGAAAGCCCAGAAGTAAATCCCAACACCTATGGGCATCTAATCTTTGATAAGGGGGCCCAAAGGATTAAATGGAAGAAGGAGGCTCTCTTCAATAAATGGTGCTGGGAAAACTGGGTTGAAACATGCAGAAGAATGAAATTGAACCACTTTATCTCACCAGAAACAAAAATCAACTCCAAATGGATCAAAGACCTAGATGTCAGACCAGAAACAATCAAATACTTAGAGGAAAACATTGGTAAAACACTTTCCCATCTACACCTCAAGGATATCTTTGATGAATCAAACCCAATTGCAAGGAAGACCAAAGCAGAAACAAACCAATGGGACTACATCAAATTGAAAAGCTTCTGCACATCCAAAGAAACTATTAAACAAACAGAGAGACCCCTCACAGAATGGGAGAAGATCTTCACATGCCAGACATCAGACAAGAAACTAATCACCAAAATATATAAAGAGCTCAGCAAACTTAGCCGCAAAAAAGCAAATGACCCCATCCAAAAATGGGCAGAGGAAATGAACAAAACACTCACCACAGAGGAGATCCAAAAGGCTAACAAACATATGAAAAACTGCTCTAGGTCACTGATTGTCAGAGAAATGCAAATTAAGACAACACTAAGATACCACCTCACTCCTGTAAGAATGGCATACATCAAAAAGGACAGCAGCAACAAATGCTGGAGAGGATGTAGGGACAGAGGAACCCTTTTACATTGCTGGTGGGAATGTAAATTGGTACAGCCTCTGTGGAGAGCAGTCTGGAAAACCCTCAGAAGGCTAGACATGGACCTTCCATATGACCCAATAATTCCTCTCCTGGGGTTATACCCCAAGGACTCCATAACACCCAACCAAAAAGAGGTGTGTACTCCTATGTTCATAGCAGCACAATTCATAATAGCTAAAACCTGGAAGCAACCCAGGTGCCCAACAACAGATGAATGGCTGAGAAAGCTGTGGTATATATACACAATGGAATACTATGCAGCTATCAAGAACAATGAACTCACCTTCTCTGACCCATCTTGGACAGAGCTAGAAGGAATTATGTTAAGTGGACTAAGTCAGAAAGTTAAAGATGAGTATGGGATGATCCCACTCATCAACAGAAGCTGACTTAGAAGATTTGAAAGGGAAACTAAAAGCAGGACCTGATCAAATTGTAAGTAGGGCACCAAAGTAAAAACCCAGTGGTGAGGGGTAGACATGTAGCTTCCTGGGCCAGTGGGGGGTGGGAATGGGCGGGAGGGATGGGTCACGGTCCTTTGGTGATGGGAATGGTGTTTATGTACACTCCTAGCAAAATGTAGACATATAAATCAGTAGTTAATTAATATGAGAGGGGGAAATCAATTGTATGTCTCAAAGGTTCTCAAAAGACAAACTGAATCTTTTTAATAGATAGGCTACGTATTTGATAGGCGGACTCTCTCAAAAGCCTAGACCAAGTAGATTAGAAGCTTCCAATAGCACAGCTATATACAAGATACTGGGTACTGTACAGCAAACCATAACAAAGGGACTTTTCAAAGTTAACCCAATTAACAAATAATGTGTGGGTAATATTAACTATTGATTGTCTTTTTGAACCCTAAGACAGCAGGAACCTCACATCTTCACTATAGAGCCCCTACTTCCCCCAGTCCTGGCACCCTTGGATAGGGCTCACTTTCCCGTATGCTTCTCCCAATCCATACCAAATAATATTGCATCCGCCGATCACAACCTAACCAAAGCAACGATTGCCATCTCAACATGCTTCACCTCAGAGTGTATCCAGAGACTTCACGTGTGGAATGACAACCCTTCAGCTTCATTACTCGGGTGAGACCTTTCCTTTTATAGTACACTCTAATTTCATCTCAGGTAGTTCACTTTCTAACAAAGTCCCATAACCTAGACATACACCAGTTTCTGTGAGAGAGAGCGTATGTGCACACGTATCCATAAACTACTGCAAAATATATACCTGAAAGCAGGATTACACTAGAGTTTGCAGTGAGTACCTCCCCAACACTTCCTCTCCACTATTCCAATCTTGGGATCCATGTTTGCTCAACAAATTGATTGGCTTTGTATGTTAACTCTCTTTTCAATCACCAGGTTCCAGATGCCACCAGGATGCTGGCTAGGCTTCCCTGGATTGAGGACCCCACCAATGTGTCCTGGAGCTCAGCTTCCCCAGAGACACACCTGACTAGGGAAAGAGAGAGGCAGAGTGGGAGTATGGACCGACCAGTCAACACCCATGTTCAGCAGGGAAGCAATTACAGAAGCCAGACCTTCTACCTTCTGCAACCCTCAACGACCCTGGGTCCATGCTCCCAGAGGGCTAGAGAATGGGAAGGCTATCATGGGAGAGGGTGGGTTATGGGGATTGGGTGGTGGGAATTGTGTGGAGTTGTACCCCTCCTACCTTATGCCTTTGTTCACTAATCCTTTCTTAAATTAAAAATTTAAATAAAAAAAAAAAAAAGAAAAAAAAAAAAAAAAAAAAAACACTCATAAAATAAAAATCAACTAAGATAAGTTAAAGTCTGGACATATGTTTTCCAACGCATAATATATGGGGACTGTTTAATTGCTTGATAAACTACTAAACCTGTTTTCCAAAGTGTATTCACTTCTTTTAAAAAAATTATTTGTATTTATTGATGAGAAATATATGAGGAGAGAAAGAAAGAATCAGACCATTCTGGTACATTTGCTGCTGGGGATCAAACTCAGGACTTCATGCTTGATAATCCAATACTTCATCCACTGCACCACCTGCTGGACCACCCAAAGTGTATTCACCTTTTACATTCTCACTAGTAGAGTATAAGGTTTCTTCACATTCTCACCAACACTATTATTTGTCTTTTTTATTCTAGTAATCCTATTAAATGTTAAGAAGCATGTAATTGTGGTTTTGACTTGAAATTCCTGAATGACAAATGATACTGTGATATCTTTTCATGTGCTTGTTGGCCATTTTTTTTTCATTTATATAACTGTATTCTTTAAAATTCATTTTTATATTACAGAATTACATGTCAACAGTGGTTTGAATCCACACCTTTCCCAAAACCAGAGTTCTGAATCTTCACTCTCCCCACTGCAATCCACCACCGTTCTCCTAAAGTTATAAACATGGGCCAACCATCATCTCTGCAACTATATGTCCACATTTATACATAGTTGTCCCTCCTTTTTCTGATTCAATCCTCTCTTCCCTCCAAGCCACTCATAACATCATAACTACCTCCATATGTCCCTCTCCTTTTCCTTCTCTCTCTCTGGGTGCTGATGGAGCTAGCATTCAGAGGCCTCTTATCATTTTTTTTGTACATTTTTATATGTACATAACATTTCTCAGCTTTCCACATAACAATACAACCCCTGTCATCTTTTTGGACCTGTATTCTCCCCTCCTCCACCCTAGAGTCTTTTAAATTGGTGCAATACACCAACTCTAGTTCAGGTTCTACTTGTGTTTTTTCTTCTGATCTTGCTTTGCAACTTCTGTCTGAGAGTGAGATCATCCCATATTCATCCTTCTGTTTCTGATTTGTTTCACTTAACATGATTTCTTCAAACTCCATCCAAGACTTTTAAAAATAGAGGTAGTTAGTTCTTTTTTGAAGATTTTGTAGAATATATTTGTAAAACCATCTGGTCCAGGACTTTATTTTTGGGAAGGTTTTTGATAAGTGTTTCAATTTCGTTGGCTATGATGGGTCTGTTCATATTATCTAGTTCCTCTTTATTTAACTTTGGAAGTTCATAGGTATCAAGGAACCCAGAAGCCCTCATCAAAAATTGTCAGGGATATAGTTTATTAACACCCTAACAGACGTGGTCTGGTTCGGTAACATTGGTGCTATCTGGGTGGTTACCCCAAATGAGGAATCTCAGATCCCACCCTAGAGTCAAAACCTGCATTTTAATAAAATCACCAGGTGAGGAATGTGCATGTTAAAATTTAAGAAGTACAGCCTGGGGCTAGGGAGACAACACAATTGTTATGCAAAAGACTATCATGCCTGAGGCTTTGAGCTCCCAGCACCACTAGAAGCCAGAGCTGAGCAGTACTCCATAATATGGTAAATGAAAAGGAAAAAAGAAAAAATATAAATATACATATTTATATAAATACATATTTATATAAATATATTTATGCATATTAAAATATATTGTAATTATAAATATATAAATATATATCCCATTACAATATTCTTATTTGGCATACATTTATAGATTATTTGGTGTGTATGTGTGTGTGTGGGTCTGGGAATGTTCACAAAATTTTCCATATAAATCAATGTTAATGATATTTTCAAACCAAATAACCTACAAAATCATTTCAAACAATAACTTTCTATTTTAGGATACTGGAAAAATTTTGTCTTTTTTCATTGACTTGAGTCTTTTGCTATGCTCAGTTGAACAAATTCTATTACAAGTTCCTCCTCTGATGGCTCAGGATTTCTCTGGTTCTGGGGTCTTGATCAGTTCCTTTTTGTTTGATTACAACTAACTCCCCCTGACCACCCCCCAACCCACTCCACCCCCCACACCCCTTTTTTCTGACCATTGTCCATTTAGACTACCATCTGGAGATGTCTCGTTTTCCCTGCTGACCTCTTAATCTATTTCTTAAACATCCAACAGATATGTAAGCTGGACCTATTCCAAATGGTTTTTAGAGTAGCGAGAGGGAGTTTTGTACTGACTAGCAAAAGACAACTTTACTATTTGTTTATTGCAAAGGTCAGAAGGTTAGCTCTTAGCACACTAACCTAACTCTTTGCAAGTGGTTTCTTGCTCAGGCCACCAGAGGTGTAGAGTTTCTGAAATACTTGAGAGATGAAGATTCATTGGTTCATTCCATTGTTGTGTCTGAGTCTTAAGAGGAAATGTTTTGGGCAAAAGGGTATGAAAGAATCACACTTTCCTCATTTATTGGAAGGGAGGGGAGTGGGAATTCTGTCAGAAAGCTTACTGATCAGAACAGCACCAGACAGATGGCACATGCTTAATAAATGTCATTGGGAAACTCTTTAATATAGACAAGGCAATCATGCACATTTCAAAAGAAAATGACCTGACCACCAGAGCTAATGCTTTTGAGAAAGAGGCAGTAAATGCTAGGCAGCCTACCCAGTTGTGGTTTTTGCACTGGGTTTTACAGAGGGTTTTAATTAATTAATTAGTTAATTAATTAATTTAGGTAGAGATACATTGGTAGAGAGGTAGAGTGAAAGAGATTGCACTACTAAAGCTTGCTTAAATGCCATGGGGGCCAGGCTCCTACCTGGGTGGCACATATGACAAAGAAGTGTAGTAACCAAGTGAGCTATTTTGCTGGCCCGTTACACAACTCTTTTACCTTTTTGGAGCACTAGGAGGACTCAAAGACTTTTCTCCCTAACTCTGCAACAAACTTACTGTGAGGCTTCAGTCACTCTGCCTGCTAGTTCCTCCTAGCACATTGAAGAGGGCCCTGGACATCATGGCCACTCAAGTTTTTTCCAACATTCTAGGTATCTATGACTGTTCTGCTTTGGTTTTTAAATAGCATTTCTTTTCAGTAATTCTCCTTGGAAATTATCCTGTTTAAAACAAAACAAACAAACAAACAAAAAACCCTCTAAGATGCAGATAATGGAATGCAGAAAAATAAAGGAATTTATCTTGAGTTCTAATCATCATCACAAATTAGATGCAAAGTTCTGAGAAAAGTTCTGTTCACTTTGGCCAGGAGATTGCCCTGTGATGACATTTGTTACTGGTGATTCTCAAGGAATGGAAATAGGTCAGAGAAGAATTCAGCTGACAGTAATATGTTTATCCAATTTTGTGAAGTCTAATTTTAGAGTAAAATGTCTGCATTAGAATGTGGATTCTCAGTTTAAATGGATTTCTTTCTTTCTTTCTTTCTTTTTTTCTTTCTTTCTTTCTTTCTTAACCTTCAACATAGTTTGTATCACTTACAGATTTGTCTGAGGACAGCCAGCTACCATCCTACATCTTCAGTTGCTGCCTCAATTGAATGGTGTTTTTTTTTTTTTCAACCCTGAATTTGCGTAATAAAGTCAGTTAACAGACCAGTCAGTGCCGTTTACTCTGGGGGGCTATTCATCAAGTTTATAATGGAGGAAAGAGCACCTGGTAGCATTGCAAACACAGACTTCATTTCCCTTTGTAATTACAACTGTAAAATAACTTCCAAAACCCCAAATTGCTATTGAGAAGCAGATAAGGCAATTCTCACATCTCCCCCTCAGTGAGTGACAGTCTCATTTCTGCTTAATTGAGCAGCAGTCAATTGCTTTTTTTGTAGGTAGCATTGGATTGTTTGTCACTAGGGCAAACTGGTTATGATGGTGGGAGAGTCCATGGCCTCCTCGACCTGCTGGTGCTCATCAGCTGATTTCTGCTGGCAGCCCACACTGGCTGCTTCAAGTGAATATGACTGGAACCTGATTTCTTAGGGAAAGCAGAAAATAATCACAGAGAATAAGTTTATTTTACAGTGTCTGCTCTCCCAGCATTCAATTACAAACACCGACAATTCCATAAATGGATCCTCTGGCTGATACACATAGATTGGACCTTTCTTTCTTTCTTTCTTTCTTTCTTTCTTTCTTTCTTTCTTTCTTCCTTTCTTCCTTCCTTCCTTCCTTCCTTCCTTCCTTCCTTCCTTCCTTTCTTCCTTCCTTCCTTTCTTTCTTTCTTTTCTTTTTTCATTTGCTGAAAATTCTCAACATGGAATTTAATCAATATTAGCATATGACATGACTATATTAGACATTGTTTGCCATCACACAGACAATAAAATGCTGTCAATTACCCTCCCACATTCTCTCTCATAAAAAAAAAGGGCTATTACTACTGAGATAGGTGATTGTAGTGCAAAGAACACAGCTGTTTAATTCTTGTCTTAATTTTAAAATTCTGGTCAGACAGCTATTAGGTAGCTCAATCTCAGAGTTAACCATATGTAGAGAATTACTTAAGTTAAGTTGTGCATAAACATGTACACATTTGTACATCTTTATGGTTCTTTAAAAAAAAAGGTCTATCAACTAACTGTTTACTAGTAGCCTCCTTTAATCTGAGCTACACCATGCCCTGACTATACATATTTAGGTAAGTTCCTTAGTCTTGATATAGCTAGATTTTTTCATTGATGAAGTGGGAATAGAGGCCAACAAAACAGCTCACCTGGATAGTTGTCCCTGTTTTCTCTTGTGAGAGTCCCAGATTTGAGCCTGGATCCCAGTGCACTAGGGAAAAAAGATCAGTGCTATGATATTCTTCCCTCTCTCTGTCTCACTGTTTGCCATTATATCTGGAAAAGTGGGCTCAGAATAGTGAAGTCCAACTATGATAAAAAGTGGCAACAATGGTTCCTATTTTATAGGAGGTAGATGTACATATACAATCATTACTCCGTAACTAAGGAGATATAATCTGAAAAAATGTTAAGTGATTTTTGTCATTGTGTGAACATCACAGGGTGTAATTATACAAACCTAAATGGCTTAATCTATACTCATGAAGACTATCTAGCATAGCCTTTTCAGACCACTGTCATATATATATACACACACACACACACACTCACACACAAATGACCTGTCATTGGTTAAAATGTGGTTAGGTTGTACATGATTATACATAAAGGATGTCCATACAATAGTACTTGATATTACTGTAGTGGATGTTCTATTGCATTATTATTATATAACAGTGAGTTATTATTATTATCATCATCATCCATTTTATAATCATTAAAAACATGAGGGCACTGAGTGGTGGTGTACTCAGTTGAATGCACATGTTACCCTGCACTTTACTTTGTTCAAGAACCTGGATTCAAGTGCCTGTTTCTTCTCTGGCATTATACTATTCCACTGCAGAATACTGTGCCCCAGTATGGTTCCATAGCCCCCATGTCCACTTATTTGATTCCAAATTATATTCCTCCATGAGGATAATTTCTGGAACCATCCATTCCACCTCGGTTCCATGGCTGCCAGTTCTTAGCAACATCGCCCCGCCAGATATTCGTCGGGATGCGGCATCATCTAAGTTCATTTCCCACGTCTACACTCGACCGGACCTGCCAATATACGCGGATATCTTCGCCCACCCTGTCCAACGCTTGACGTCTCGTCACCCAATCTGGTCCCCTATGCCTACACTGAACTTCTCTGTTCCAGACTCTTGGAAACAGAGTTGGCAGTCAGCTGAGGTCAAGAACAAACACCTCATCACAGACCCCTGCAAGCGTCAACCCAGCTTTGACCTAGCACGTTATGATTGGGCCCTCCTCAATCGCTACCGAACAGGCCATGGCCGGTGCGCCGCTATGTTCCATCGCTGGGGAGCCAGAGACGACCCAAACTGCCCCTGCGGCTACAGACAGACAATGACCCACATAGTCAATGACTGCCACCTCTCCAGATTCAAAGGAGGTCTTGAAACTTTACATCAGGCTCAACCTGACGCTGTTGACTGGCTACGGAAGAAGGGCAAACGCTAGAAGAAGAATCTTCAGGGTGAAGCAGTATTGTAGTATTTGTTTCTCTACTCTATACCTCTCTACTTCCCTTTTCAGTTTTTCTCTGAAACACCTACAATACTGTTTCACTGATTGTCATTCATGGCTTGTACTTGAGACTTCATGTTCTGAAGAGGAGAAGAGACATTTTGGCTGTAGTCAGGAATGTATACACAACATTCAGTCTTGAAAATGGCACATGTCCCTCCCTGGGCTACTGTGAGAACATCTAGAGCTGTTCTATTCTGTAAGATTGCCTTTCTCATCTGGGCCATTTCAGAACTCCTGAGGGCTAGGCTATGTCTAGTGTCACTAAGAGCCCTTTGAGTAAAATTAGCTAATTCTTCAATGTGCCATGCTACATCTTCTATTTCTATTGAGGGTGCAAAGAAGAAGGCTAGGTGATCATACCAGTGAAAAGCTGACCTAGTTCAGCGATGGACGGAGTGGTGGAGATTGGTAGGGGGTGGCAGTTCTGTTGTATGTCTGCCTTGGACACAGATAAAATGTACAGTGCACCATCCAATCAAACCAGGCGGTAACCATGGTCATAAATTCTATCCACACAGCCACTGGGTCCTGTTTGTGCTGGCCACCTGTGCAAGGTCTGCTAGGCCAGTCAGTAGTGAATCAATCTGATGCATTTAGCACAATGCTATGCTTACATGCCTAAGGTGGTAATCACCCTAATTCTTTAAACTGTCCCATTTTGGAAACTGTTGGGAGGACTGCTCCCAGCTGAGGACAGACTGTTGGCTAAGAATGCCTGTCATAGGAGTCATCCAAAGGTATGTATCCCAGACTTGATAAAACACTCCAGCTGTGTGAAGGCTATTATGGGACTGATTTAGGGGTCCCATCTCTCTGGGATCATGACTAGAGTTAGCATAAATATGTGTCTCTCATACATAGTTTGAGAGACAGAAAATGGTTTCCCATGGGCACTAGGATACATCAAAATTAGTAAGGGATGACTCTGAGAGTGTGTTACTATACTCTCTTGTCTTGTTTATAAACTCTTATAATTCTTTCCAATTGTAATTGATGACTACAAGAACAGGACAATTCAGGTGAGTATTTTTAAATGAAAATTCTAATATCTATCTATCTATCTATCTATCTATCTATCTATCTGCTTTTGTTCCTTTAAGGGAGAGAGGACGAGCGAGAGCTTCCAAAATGCAGGGCATGCTATGAGCAGGAACTCCCTGAAAAAGAGTTTTTTTTTTCACTAGCATATTTTGTTTCACTAGGTTTGCACAGGTGGAACAGAGAAATATTTGGTGAAGTGTTTCCCTTTTTCCTTTTTGCACTATATGAAGGGGGAGGGGTTTACTCCATTGGGCCAATAAAAAGTAGGCCCCGATGTGATGTAAGAATAGTTATAAAGGAGCAGTTCTTGGACAAAGGGGGATGGGGGATCTTGGGTTTGGTCATTGACCTGTGGTTTTTAGCCTGGGTTTTGGGCCCAAAGACCCTCTGGAAATCTATCCCCAGAGCTGTTTCTCTTAACTTTACTTTACACTTCTAATAAAGAATTTAGAAACCATACACCTAAATGCTTGTCCTTTGAAGTTCTTTTCATCGGAGCAGCAAAGAACCAAAGGTAGATATTCTTGTCCCCACCATGTCCTCCAACACTGTTCCATAGAAAAAAGGAAAAAATGTTTCCTAAAGCAGTGAATTCAGTGTAGGCAACAAGCCCCAGTGATAACTTTGATGGCAAAATACACACACATGCACACGCACACACACACTTGCAATAATCCATGCTCAAGAGGATAAATATATTCCTTAATCTTCCTAATTTGGTTTAGCACATAATGGAACCATTAGTCTGTAGACTGCTCCTCTGAGGAGGCTGGTTGGAGGGCTGGAGCAGCAGGTGGGATCAGCCACATTTTTTAATGGAGACTTTAATGTTGGTAACGAGCAGGCATACAGATACCTCTAAAAGTGAGTGGAAAGGGATAAATGAAAGAAAGCTGAAAGCGCTGGAGTTAGTCAGCTTGTTTCCTGAAAGAGCTTGGGAAGAGTAGTCTTGGTTTGGCTAATGTGTTCTCTATCCTGAATATACATTGAAATAACCCACTGTTTTTTGTTTTTTTTTTCTGAGCATTTATTTATTTATTCATGAGAAAGATAGGAGGAGAAAGAGAAACAACCAAACATCACTCTGGTACATGTGCTGCTGGGGATTGAACTCAGAACTTCATGGTTGAGAATCCAATGCTTTATCCACTGCACCATCTCCCGGACCACACTAATTCAATGTGCTTTC